>NC_053450.1:95403236-95488236 GCF_015227805.2 Hirundo rustica
GCTGAAATTTTGTTTTAATTTCAAAAGTAAAAGCTAGGTTTTTCAAATTTCCTTTCTTCACTTGTGACTTTGATTCAGTCAAACAGACACCCAAATTACTCCTTGTAACATTATTTGTAGAAGTTATATTTTAGGCTGGGTCATAACTGCTGCATTTATATTCGTACTAGTGTCCAAGAAATGAGGGAAACAAGGGTACTAACCAGAACTTTCCATTCTCTAGCTGATTTCAGCACGTTCTCAATTTAGAGTTGCTGGCTTCATTTTAGGTTATCTTTTATGCATTTCCCCTTTAGATAAAATGCTATCTTCCTTCTGCTACGACATCTTTGTTCCTCCACTTGTCTTAATGCTGTGGCTTTCAAAAAAAGCAAACTGTCCAGTTGATAAGGATGTGTTGAGGATGCCGAGTGCTATGAACCTGCGTTGTGTTTCATTGTAGAATAGTAGAATGCAGCAGCTTCCTTTTCATATTATTCATGTTGTACTTAAAGAAAAAGAATTAGAATTACTTGTATATTAGGTGAAATAAAAACCAAAAAGGTTAAATGCATAAATACATATTTATGTATTGTCCTAGTTTTCAAATTAGAAAATATTTAAAAATCACCCTTCCCTCTCAAAAAAACCGACCCACCCAACCAACTAAAGAAAACCCCAAAGAAACAAACAAACAACCCACAAAAACAAGAAAACCACAACCCTACAAAATAACAAGCCTAAACACAATAAAAAAGGGACTAGAACTTGAAAGTGGTAATCTGCCATTGTATCATGATTAAAGCAGTTCTAGACTGAGACTTAACAATATTGGAAGAACTGTAGCCATGTGAGATACTTAAAAGAACACCATAGATTTCAATCATGTTTCATCATCTCTTACCTCTCTAATTATGCCACCTTTCCCAGGCTGTTTGGATGAAGTTATCAGATGTCTGCCCTGAGACCTATAATTAATGATCATTTAGCGAATTCGTCTGTCTAGGCCTGTTTTAATCATGTTTCCCAGCTAAAACTTTGGAGGGTGTTTCGATTGTAGTTCAGATGTCACTTGCATAATACACTTCAGCATCTGGGCAACCTAAATGGATATAGAAATTAATTTATTTTATATATAATCTTCTTCTTTAAAATATTTTACATATAATCTTCTTGTAAAATTCTCTTCATTAGGTTTTCGCATTCCTTCCCAGTTAGTAAAGGAGACTGTAAAACCTCTCTGTGACCAGACAGTGAGTTAGCATGTATACAAAACTTTCCAGGGAATAGGGAGTGCTTTTGGGAGCAGCATGGCCTTTCTAGTATGCTCCTGTAAGGGGATCCTCAGTTGCTGTGGACTGTGAAGCCTCTGGGTAGGAATCTCAGGTGAGCTTTTACATGTATTATAGCAGCTTTCAGAGTTCCTTAATTTATGCTTTTGGTTAAAGCAGTCTGTTATCCTTCAGGCATAAAGGTAGATTGCAGTCATCTTTTTCATACTCTCCCTAGACCAGGAGGTGTACTGTGCTTCCCTGAGCACAGAAAGGCAGCTTGTTTTGAGCAGCACAGATGCTGCTGTCAAAATTAAATCAGTATGAATTAGTTTCTCTAACTCTGCAGGAGAAAGCATCAGACTTGTTTTCCAAGCAGCTCTGCTGCCTTAGCCTGGCACCTCAGTGTGTTTCTTTTAATGAGGGGCCCAAAACTGGACACAACACTTGAGATGTGGCTTCACCAGTGCCAAGTACAGGGGGACAATCGCTGGTCCTGATGTCCACATTATTGCTGATACAGGCCAGGATGCCACTGGCCCTCTTGGCTACCTGGGCACTGCTGGCTCACGTTCAGCCACTGCCAACCAGCACCCCCAGGTCCTTTTCTGCTGGACAGCTTTCCAGTCACTGCCCAAAGCCTGTAGCATTACGTGGGGTTGTTGTGCAGAACCTGACCCTTTGCCTCATTGAACCTCCTACCATTAGCCTCTGCCCATTGATCCAGCCTATCCAGATCCCTCTGTGGAGCCTTCCTGTCCTCCAGCACTCCTGTCCAACTTGGTGTCATCCACAAACTGTCTGAGGATGCCCTCGATCCCCTCATCCAGGTCACTGATAAAGACGTTAAACAGGACTGGCCTCAGTACTGAACCCTGGGAAACATCACCCTTGACCAGTCACCAGCTAGGTGTAACTCCATTGACCACCACCCTCTGGGTTCAGTCATCCAGCCAGTTTTTTACACAGGGAGCAGTGCAGCCATCCAGGCCATCAGTAGCCAGTTTCTTTGGGAGAATGCTGTGGAAGATGGTGAAAATGCCTTTACTAAAATCTGTGTAGAAAATATCTACAGTCCTTCCCTCATCGAATATGCAGATCACCTTGTCATAGGAAGAGATCAGGTTGGCCAAGACCTGACTTTCACAAACCTTTGCTGGATCAGCTGGATTCCTTGGTTGTTCTATGTGTGCTTTTTTATTTTATGGAAGTATTTTTGACATATGATACAGGCTGACTTAACATCCCTGCTGCATGAAGCATCATCCTCACACCTGGTGGTGTGTGCTGTGCTATCGTGTGGCAACACAGAATTCCCTGCATTAACTGGGATGAGGTCCTGTCATTAAGCATGGTTGTGACCCCTAACGAAAAACCTCTTCCTCTTGTGGGTAGGAAAAGTTCCTATCCTGGAAAAGAAACTAATTCTAATTCTTGGAAATTTTTAAATTACAAATGGCATGACTAATTCTGTTACTAATTTTGTTTAGCTTTGAAAATTTATGCAATGCTTTGCAAAAGACAACATGACCATCTCTTGTGCATTGCCTTCTAAGGCAGCAGAGGACTACCATTCCATCTTTTTCTTTTCTGCTATGTGAAGATATGACATCCCAGATCATGTAACTGTACTTTCAAAAGTGTGATCAATAATAAAAGTTTATTTCCTTATTGCAAAGTGTCCTGTTCTTTGACTTTGAACTCCTGCTACAGGCCTCAGTCAGACTAGTTGAGGCACCTCTGTAGAAAGGTCATTATCAAAATTACATAATGCCAGAAGTTATCAGTCCTATTGCAATATAGTTTTCTAGATAGAAATTATATATATGTGTATATACTTCCTACAGCAGCTGAGTAATTTCTCTTCATTAAAAAGGTGTGTAGTACTGTGGAGCAGAAGTCTTTTGTACTATGTAGCACATGCAGCACATGCAGTATACAACAAAACTGGGAGCTGCAGTCAAACAAGACAGGCTTTTTTGCAGTCAAAATGATTGCTGTCAGAGAAGACGGGAACTCATCAGCTTGCACATTTGTGTATCAAAAGTCTCAAATCATGGCGGATGGCTTTGAGGTTTTTTTAACACCATTTCAGAAGAAAATTTGCCACTTATCATTCATATTAAAAAAAATGGTATCAGTAGTTAAAGAATTGGGGTTTTTTCCTTAGCAGTGCTTTGTATTTTAATTCAAGGTAACTAATTTTAATATTAGCTGATCATGTGACTTTCCTTCTGTGACACATTAAAACTTGTCAGCATTGTTAAGCTTGCTACATTAACCTAGAAGCGAAGAGCCACTTATAGACAGTCTATTTTAAGTGTTTGCTTCTTTGTGATTATTCCACTGCCTGTCTCTCTAGCTTAAGGAAAGGTAATGGTGCCTTGTTTGCAAAAGCGTTAATACCTAGTTAATTTCTCATTTTAAAAACCTACAAAAAGGCAATTTAATTTTGTTTGTTTGTTAAAAATGAGTTCCAGCAATATATGAAAAGTTTTCCAAAATTTCCTCTCAATTAAAAGAATTAATGGAGCTGAAACAGAAGAAAAAATATTTCTAAAAGCTAAGACATGCATCTAACATTTACATGAAGAGATTGTCACGTTATTTTAAGTGCTAATGTAATAGCAATCAAAAGATAATAGATGCCATGATCATCATGGAAAAAAATTGGCCTATTATAGGCAATGACATTTTTGCAGTATGGTTATTCTACAGATGTGTAATGCAGGGTAAAATTTTTTACTGTGACCCCATATGATAGCTACAAAGACCACAAACCTTTAAGGATTAAACCATCCAGCTGCATCTCTAACACCATCCTATAACAGTCTGAACAAGACATTTTGTTTAAAAAATACATGAATACATATATATGATTTTGCAAAACTCCTCAGCATGGTCTCTCTGCACTATTTGTGCTCCCTGAGACCATTGTTACAACCTTTCTGGCTCTGTAAGTTTTGGGTCGATTCATACTAAATTTCAACTCTGCCAAAATTTGATCACTAATTTTTCCTCAAGAATGTTGGGCCCTTCACTACAAGAAAGATACTGAGGGGCAGGAGTGCTTCCAGAAAAGAGCAATGAAGTTAGTGAAGCACCTGGAGTGTCTAATGAGGAGCAACTGAGGGTGTAGAAAGCTTGGAAGGTCTTATCACTCTCTACAACTACCTGAATGCAGGTGGTAGCCAGGTGGAGTTCAGTCTCTTCTCCCAGGCAGCCAGCTGTGAGACAAGAGTACATAATTTCAAACTGTGTCAGGGGAGGTTTAGGTTGGATGTTAAAAGGAATTTCTTCATAGAAAGGGTGATTAGACATTGAAATGGACTACCCATAGAGATGTTGGTGGTGTTAAGACTGGACATGGCACTTAGTGCAGTGGTCTAGTTGACATGGTGCTATTCGGAAAAAGGTTGTACTAAATGATCTCAGGTGTCTTTTTCAACCTAACTGATTCTGTGATTCTGTATGGTGATTAGAAACATGTATTAGTGGTAGACTTGGCAGTGCTGGGTAATGGTTGGACTCGATGGCCTTAAAGGTATTTTCCTGTAGGAATCATGAAGGAGGAGGAACCTTGATGAAGAGGGAAGGAGGGAATCATGCAGAAGAAAGATCATGGGGAAAGAGAATTATTGCAATGAGGTCAGTCTGGGTCTGCAGTTAGGGCCTGTTGTTGGAATCTGCAGCCATAGTCTAGCTTGGTGAAAGGCTGCAGTCAGAGTCTTCAGACTGATACACGCAGTCATAATTTAGCAGGAAATAACCAGCAATCAGAGGCTGCAAGGGAAACCTACAGCAGGAGCTTGCTGCCGGTGTCAGTGAATAGTTGGAGTCAGGATGGCTGAGCTGTAAAGAGGAATAAACCAGGACCCTTTTCATGCTGTGATAAACAAAAAGTCTGTGTCTTGGCTCATTTCTACCCTCTAACAAGAGGGATGCTGCAACATTTTCCAACCTAAACTATTCTATGACTGTATGTTTTTAAATCAATTAAGCTCATCTAGAGGATGTTTTATGATTCATCTTTGAATCATGGTAGAAAATACCCATATATTACAACAGATTCAAATGGAAGTCTTCCATAAACACTATCCTGAATTCTCAAGAAAAACCATTCAAATTATTTTAGTACACAAAACAGTGTAGAAGTAGATGTTCTGTGGGTTGATTTTGTAATTGGCTTTCAGAAATTTCTAATAATATCTTACGATAATTTACTAAAAACTGTAGACAGCGACATTTTTCCACAGGCAGAAGGATGTGGGTTTGCCAAGAAATATATGCTAACATTAACCAAATAACTGTTGTTCTGTTCGGATCTTCTACATCACCTAGTCCTGTATTAGCTATGGAAGGCAGTCACACTGTATGGTCCATTTCATTCAGATTCAGAAAAAAACTCCTCACTGAAGTAAACATATGTCAATCCAGGTGAGCTGAAAACAATACAGAAATCAACAAATAATTTGTAGACAAAGTATAAACCATTGCATATTTTACAGCTAATTATAAACTTATTTTATGTTTAATGATATAAGCTTGCAAAATACACTCCCCATTATAGTTTTGTTTGTTTGGTTTTGGTTTTGGTTTTTTTTTTTTTTTTTTTTTTTTTCTTGTATCTTGGTCCCTTTCAAGCAGACTTCTAAAATGATCCTAAACAGATTAGGGTGGCAGAGTGATTTGTACACTTTTATACAATTGAGTACTTCCTGTAGGAGTTATGAAGTATCACAGTAAGGCAAAGAGAAGATGCAACATATGAAAGCATGTTAAACTTGTGGGCAGAGCTTTGACAAAAACCCATACCTCTTGGGTAATGAGATTATACTTTTATTAGGGTTGAATCTTTATGACTTTATAGACAAAGAACTGGCCTTTTTTAGTGTAGGTGATTTTACAGACTCCACAAGCAGAAGTTCATGATCAACAGTTCATTTCTGAAAAAAGACAATAGTTCCTTTTTGTTGCAAGGAATAGAACCATATGTATTGGATGATGTGTGGGCAATACAAAATTTATCCTTTGGAATGACCCAAAACCATCTGGATACCTGCATAAATCAAAGCATGCAGAAAGGTATTACTCTGGCTGTGCAACACAGCTCAGCTTCAAGGAACTGTGCGGCATCCCTTCGTCCTGCTTCCCTCACCCTTTGGACTCCTGCACTTCTCCTTTCTTTGCACTTTAAATAGCCAAAGTACAATCGAGTCCTGCAGGTACTGATGAGATCAGGCAGCCTTTCTGCTGTGACAGCTCACACAGCCCTGCTGTGAAAGGTTCCCTTACTACAGACTTCCATGTTCCTAACACATGTCCCGGTTCTGAGACACGCTCCTTCAGCCAAACTCCGATATTTGCTGCTGCCACTAGAGGGATCTGTGCAGTTAGCTCCTGTTCCTCTCCCTTGTCTCAAATTGGGAGGAAGGCCAAAGCAAGATTTACTGATTTTAAAATTTCACTTTTTGTTTGTTTTCTTTTTGTTTGTTGTATTCTTGAGTCTGATAATACAATGTGCATTATTTATAACTTAGTTTCCTTTTAAGTTAGCTTTAAAACAGAGCTATATGATACCTATTCATCAGTTATTAAATCTTGATTTGTGCCTGTGGCACACAGGGTTTCCATCCAAACAGAAGCCAGGATTACCTATACTTTGAGGTCAAGAAGAACTGCACATTCTTGCCATAACTTTGGTCCCATCAGTACCAAATTACCTCTTAGTTGCTAATATATATATATATATATATATATATATATATATGCATGACCAAATAGCATGAAAATTATTTTTTCAAATGAACATACTGAGGGGAAAAAAACCAGAAGGTAGCTCTTCATATATGACCTGAAAGGATGGGAGATTTATATATAGTGGCTGTGAAAAGTAGATCTTAGTATTTTTATACTTACCATATAACAAGATGTGCAGTTCAAGGCTTTTAAAATTATATATATATATATATATATATATACACACACACATATATATATATATATATGATTTAAAAGGGGTTTTATAGATTTTCTTTTTTTTAGCTGATAATCCAATTAAACAGAGAAGAGGGTTAAAAATTGACAATTTATAAAATGTTTTTGAAGTTGCCAGAGAACACTTCAGCTATCACTGCTGCAGTGGGAATATTGAGGAAGGTGGTGAGTGCAGAAAAACTTCAACATTTCCTTGTTTGAAACTTCTTGTAGGTCAATAGTGACTGAAAATAATTACATTGGATTGCAGCCTCAGTCCAGTTCTTAGTGGACAAGTGTCCATGTCACAAAATCCACCATTGCAATTGGCAATAGTTGGCAGGCTCAGCAGAGAAGTCAAGGATTGAATGGGCATGGAAATTAAACTATTCTCCTGCCCCTAATTGTGGTCCTTTCAAGTCATCGTTGAGGAACATTGTTTGGGAAAAGTTGCACAGCTTTTGGCAATGCTGAACATGCTCTGTGGATAAACATCGAATTTCCATCTCCAAGATCTCTTATTCTGGCACATTTTGAAGCCTTGAAAGTCACATTGGGGTGGGGGAGCTGATGGAAAGACACTTCTTTTTTTCCCTGTCATAGAAGTAATATTTTCTTAAAAAAAACAAAAACAAAAACCCACAGTTGAAATTAAGAATATAGTCCTTTTTTTCCAAAATACTACCCTGTATTCATACATATTAATTAAAATCATAGAGGTGTGTTTATTTTTTTAAAATGTATCCAGCCTTATTATTTTTTTTCATTATGTATTTTGGTATAAAAGTGATCATGTTGTTTAAGTGGATTACCTAAGTAACCTTCTTTAAATACAGCCTAATTGATGGTGGCCTAATTGATATGCTAGGACCACTTGTGCTCAAGTACATGGCTGGAGCCAATGGCTCAATACAGAATCAGACACTCCCACAATCCATTTCTCATGGATTTCAATGGGAACTTCTGCTTAACACCTGATAATAAAATCTTTTTTAGTCCAATTCTAATTGGAACTGGACATAAAAATCCAAAACCTGTGAGCAGTATCAGCTTGTTTTCCCTTCCATAGAAACAATAATATTTTTCTACTGTATTTCAAAATGGGTTTACAGGTAAGTAAAATATGTCAACTTCCTGCCCACTCAACAACTACAGTAGTTTCTGCTCTTTTGAGACTGATGACTTTTGACTTTCTTTTTAGTGATGAGCAGATAGTAAGCATATACTCACTGCTCTGCTTTGGAATTATTTTAGGTTTTTTGTGTGATTATTTATTGGGCATGTGAGACCATATTCTTCTAATGTTTTGGTCATATATAACAGAATAATTAAATTTCTAATCTGCTTCTTTTATTGAGACAATAATACATAAGAAGTTTGCAAGTGAGTTGTTAGTGGAACCAACTTCTTATTGAAAACAAGTTTGCCAGTACTTGTGACACAGAACCCTGAAGCAAAACACTAAATGGAAATACAATGTTAAATGTCACTTTTTGGTTTTGATAATGCATGATTTCTTGCCTCTTGTTATTTACCAGTTGTATAATCTGGCATATGACTTGTGAGTTTCATGTGTGGTCTGAGAAGTTTTCTAAGATATACCATCAGACAGAAAACCTTCAAGGCTTCCTGTGTATTTCTATGTGTCTTAGTATACTTCAGTGACATGCCTCCATGAAATTGGCTCATTCAGCTTTCAGTGCTCCTTATTGCAGGTTCATTTTTACCACTAAGAGAGAGTCCATGCAAAAGAATTGTAGATTTTCTGAGATAACTGGAATTCAGTGCTAAATCCCTCAAGATACCCTGTTCTTCCTCAAGATTTCCAACATGCTGCAGCAACTGTCCTGTAGCACAGCCAAGGGCTCAAAGGCACACAGTAGCTACCTTTTCCCAAAACATCTAATAATGATCCACAGATCTTCCAACCAAATCAACCAGACCAAGGTTTCCATCACTGAGTACTGACAAGACATACTCACTTAATTGTGTTAAATAACATAGTTATTGTAGTTTAGTGTAGCTGACTACTATTATATTCTGATACCTGAATTTGCATTTATTCTTTTCTTTTTTTGCCCCTTTGACTCATCATATGACCACAGAAGTTTTAATAATTATGCTCTGATGCACGGGTGCTCTGGTGCCTGCTGCCACTGTGCATTGGGTTGTTTGGGTAGAGGAAAGGTTGCCTCTTCTATATTGTATCCCAATAAATATTTTTGAGAAGCACACATTTTTCATCCATATAAAGAAAAAGAAAGTTGTATTCATGTTCATGTTTGAGAGCTAAATAGAGGGTTGAGGAAGATGAGGAGGAATTGGGATCTAAAAAAAAGAAAAAAAAGGCACAACTCTTCAGCCTTTTTTCAACTGTAGAACAGCTATTTTCTTGACCTTTGCTGATGTAGATGGCTTTGGTTAATTTTTAAGTTTTGCTCTGTTCTCATCATTCCTCAAAGTTTATATAACCTGGCAATAAAGTTTAAAAATTGTTTAAATTGTCATATTCTTCTTGAGGGAGTACTAATTGGAAGGTTGAAAAGTTTAAAAGTTCTGTAGCAGAAAGAGTTATCTCAAAAGGCTGATAACAGAAGATAAATTTCTCACACAATTTTATCTGTATGGTAATGATTGAATATGGTGTTAAACTGACAGTACAAACCCAAATAGGCACCACAAAATACTGTTCTCAAACTTGGTCTTAATCAGCCCCTTTCATAAATGGCCCTCCCATTAACTTCTCTTTTTCAACTGCTCTTTATCAAAATTTCTTGGTTTGGTCTCAGTTTGACTGTATCTGGTATTTTTGCTCAGTAAGAGATAAATTTTTACTATACTCCAAGGTCTATGCTTTATTGTCCTCTCATACTCCATCTGACAAGGCCAGGATGTTAATTAACAGACCCTTGCTTATTTGTCACTTTTCTTTTGTCTGATGATACTTTGAGAATCTTCTCTGCATGCAATCAAGTTTCTGAAACACTAGTTAAAGAAAAACTCTGCCTCCATCCAAAGAGATATTTCAGTGAAACTCCTCAGTGAGATCAGATATAGTACTTGCTAAGGTTTTAGGATAGAAATTAACATTTATTTTCTGATTCTAGTTTTCTGGAGCCATGTATTCATTTGGAACACCAACAAAATGAATGGTGTATTCCTTTAATTTGATCTTTTTACAAGAAACAGTTGAATTTTATGCATGATTCTCCACCTATACACATTGGATGCCACCCATTTGTGAATTTCTTTTTCTTCCCAAATATAGTAGGAGCTGCTGCATCTCAGCAATTTCTATGTGCTCCTTATCTCAGAAAATTGGTGATTGTCTATAGCACCATTAAGTTACTACTGGCAAATGATGGCAATTTAATTCGTAACCTATAAACTCATATATTGCACAGTATAAGTGCCTTCACTTTTGTCTTTTTAAACATTTGTTGCTCTTTCATTCCTTTACTTATATTTCTATTTGTGTCATCTATTAATAGTCATGTTCATTCAGACAGACTTATACTCATTCATGATTTCAAATGGTCATAAAATACAATAAAAATAGATGAAAATAAAGGTTGCTTGTGGTTTCTATGGTTCACTCTAAGAATAATAAGGAAACGTAATGATGGTTGATGGGATTTGCTGAGGAAGCTAGAAATTGAAGTGCCAATCAATTGTGAGATAGTAATAGAAATTAGGCACCTAAATTCCTTGAATATTCCTAATTTAATTTGGGGAGTTTAACTGTAAAATTTTAAATCTCTTCATTTAGAAACCGTAAATATTAAATTTTTAAAAAGTTTTTCTCTTCATAAAACAAATCTGTATTTGGTCATATAATTTGCATCTATTTTATAGATGTAAGTATTTTATAGAATCACTCTTTTATTTGTTTCAGTCTACCTATTAAAAAAGATGTTAAATCTTTGATTAAAAAAATCAATATTCAAAATAGGTAGATGGATAATTCTAGTAGCTTCTTATGGTTATTGACCAGCATAATAGACAATATGTTTGCAGTCTCTGAAATGAAAATTGAATATATCCCCAAAGTAACACCAGATTGCACAAAGGATATATAAACACCAAAGCACCCAGTGAATCTGAAAAAAGCCAATTTTGTTTATACCCTATCATTCAAAGGTTAAAACATTGATATTATGTATGGCAAACAAATTATTTGTGAAGTGGAAAATGTTTCTGTTCTGATGATTCCCATTTCTTTGCTTAATTTCCTAATGATTTTTGCTTTATAATACAGTTTCACATTTGACTTTTTCAGACTTGGCAACTTCTGTCAAAAATCAGAGAAGCCACTGAGTTTGTCAACAAGACATTTTGAAAGCGCTTGCAGAACCAGACTAGTGAAGAACAGTGGCAAGGAACTTGTACATGTTTAGATTCCTGAATCTTGGTCCTGCACATTGACCATGTCATACTGAGACCATGTCATCCATTATATAGTCCTCTGCATTATTTTTGAGCACCTCAGATGTCATGCATACTACCATGAGGTTAGTCAACTGATTATTGTTTTGAACACCAACTTTTCAGCATCATTTACTCTGCAACTTCCTTGATGGAGTTTCTGCAGACTATGATGATTTGCAGCTTCACTGTGGTGTTTATAGGCTCAATAAAGAAAAGGTTCTAAAAAGATTATGGGCACTGAAAAAGGAAATACAACATTTTCTCCAGGAGCACAGAGCAGAACAAACTAAACATTTTTGGAATTTCTTGCCTGCCACAAACAGATGATGATTCCCCAGAGACATTCTTATTTTTTTTTATACCCTAAAAAAAAGTCTTTAGGGCTTGAATAAAAAATTCAGATATATAACAAGCCATCTTCTCTTTACACAAGAAGTTTGACGCTTTGTGGCAAGATCTTGGAAGACAGGGAATGTCTTATTTTCAAACTTTAAAGAACAGAAAGTCATAGAAGTAGCTGATATTTAGGCCTAGGTTTCACTGTGAAAGCTCATCAGTGAGCTAATGTACATTTCAGATGTCCCTTTACTCCTCACGTGAGCTCTGCATGATACTAGGCTGGTGTTAGCTGCAACTGGAAAGACATCAGAGAAAGACTAAAAACTTATCCTGCTGCAGATGCAGTTGCTTTCAGGTGACTTGGAATTTAAATTGCAGCTGCTTGTAGCAGTCTGACTGTTTAAGCATCTTGAACCTTACTTTCAAGTGTATATATTTTACTGAAAAATGACCCAAGTTTATATAGCTTCTTTTGAGATTTAACTAGTCAAAGCATTTATGGGCAGTACAATACCTAGATTTACCTCCTGCACATCCACAGTTGTGTTAGTATCTTCCTTTGTGCAGCATTTATAATATGTAGTGACTTGGAAAAGAAAATCTCAGTTTCAACCTTCCATTCCACAATAATTGGAAAAAAGGAAAAATCACTAATTTTTAACTGAGTTGTTGTAGCGTATTTTTGAGATAAGTGAAAATCGAACGTGTTTCTGCAGAATATGTTTTCTATATAGGTCATATTTAAATGTATCAGGTTATTCATAAGATTTTTGGAAAAGTTACAATAAGTTTCTTAAGTTGTGTTATGATTTGAATTGCCAGTACGTTCCTGAAGTGTTT
The DNA here is from genome assembly GCF_015227805.2 of Hirundo rustica. Lineage (NCBI taxonomy): Eukaryota > Metazoa > Chordata > Aves > Passeriformes > Hirundinidae > Hirundo > Hirundo rustica. The sequence continues at coordinate 95,416,070 of NC_053450.1, forward strand.
ACAGTCATTTTCACAAAAGGTCACAAGCGTATTAAAGGTTTTAAGTGGAAAGCTCTCAGTTATCTTTTCTTCTTGAATCAGATGTAGCAGGGACAGATAGAAGAAAGGTGGTGGGATCAAGATATCCCTCTCCCCAAAAACTCCTACCTTCTGTGTCTGTCAGCACAATATAAATGTACACAGTTGAAGAAAGATCTTAGGAGTCTGTGTGAACAGAAGTGTCTTAAATCAGCCTCTGCATCTGACGAGCTGTTGTGCTTTCCATTCTCACTTAGATCCAAAGATAAGGCATCCAGACATTCCTGTATTTGCAATCCTTCAGCTTCCAGGGGCTGCTCTCAATCCATGAGCCAAAAAGCAGGGCCACCAACAAAATTTCTGACAGAGCACTAGAAGCAGCAGATGCCTGGGACTGGGACTGTCACCTCTGTTATAAACTAGTTCTTAGCAGTTAATTTTAGACTCATTATTTTCTTTTGCAATTGCAAAGTGGCAAGAGTTTTATATATCAGAGTCAGCAGAAACAGAGGTTATTGATGTACTATGGGTGATACACTTTCAACCGCAGGTTTTAATCCATTTAACCTAAACTATATTGAAACTATACTGATGCTCCTCACTTGTTTTTTTCCTCAGAGTCCAGATTTTGTCAAGTTCTTCCAATCTTTCTTTGAAAATGACGCATTTGATTTTATACTTCTTTAATATTCTATGTTGGTTCATTATCATATTGCTTCTAGAGTCATGTTCTCACCCAGTTAGATGAACTCTATGCTCATAGGTGAGTTAAACTTATGAAATCCTTAAGGTATTTTCTAAAAACCTTCCTTACAATATTATCCTCAATATGCAGCCTCAAGTCCCTTTTTTCATTGTATTTTTATCATTATTAAAAAAAAAAAAAAAAAAAAAAAAGTCTTTACATGTATTTTCAGATCAGGAGACTGCCTTGTTCATGTGGTGTCAATATACATGACACTCACCAAAGAAGATGTCCTTTAGCAAAATGCTGCATCATGGCTTTGTACTGTGGCACAGCGATGCAATGCCATAGGAGCCAGGAAAATGTCAGATTTGTCATGCTGTTTCTGGTTTATGCAGTTCTAATGTTTGTTTAAACCGTAAGGTTTAATCTAGTGTCAGCGGCTGCACAAGGATGCACTTAATTGACATCCTAGAAAGACGACCTGCACATTTTAAGTAGGATGATTGCTGGGGAGCACATTCCTAGCAGTCCATATCAATTACTCCGGATAAGAGGCACACCTACTTGGTTGCACTGATGTGTTTGTTGCTGTCTGGGGCATCGCTTCTCCAGGGCTGCTCACAGGCTGGTTTGCACATGCCTGCTGCTGAGGGAAAAGGTAGCAACAGGGGAACTCTGGGTGTGCGTGCTGCCAGACATGCTCTTTGGGAACATTTCTACTTGCCAACGAGCATTTGGTGGCAGATTTCCGTGGGAGGAGTTCCTATGGAAACAAAACGGATATTTGGCCTCTCCAGCTTGCTCATTCAGTTTGCATTAAGTTCAAGTGGTTTAAACTTAAACTCTTAATAATGCCAGCCCCTATCTCTAAATCTACTCATAGTAGATTATGGGCATGAAACAATATTCTTGCAAATTCATATTATCTTTGTTATTTTGCAAGGTACAATCTCTTGTTTCCTTGGTGCTTCATTCTGAGAACTAATTCAGTCCTATTCATTAATTTGTTGCTTTTAAATATTCTGATAATTAACTTTGTAAATATATATATATATATATATATATCTAGATAGATAGATAGATAGATAGATAGATAGATAGATAGATAGATAGATAGATAGATATCCAGGATTGTAGCCACTTATTAATTTCAGCAATGACTGGATGGAAACATTAATTCTTCCGCCATCACATAATAAGTATTAAACATGACTCTTCTTTATTAAGGTATTCAGAATGCAGAGTAAAAAAAACAAAAAATAAATAAACAAAACAAAAACAAAAACAACAAAAAACAAACAAACAAACAAAAAACCACACCAAAACAAAACAAAAAACCTTTTTCTATTAAATATAGTCAAGGCCAGAAGCAAGATCTCTTGTTTGTTTGTTTATTTAGGAGGTGAAGAAAAAGATTAGAATACACGGTAAGTAACGATAATTAAGAAAGGCAGAGCTAATAATTATTTGCTGAAATTGTATATGTATGGTGTCTAATTACATAACTTTGCTATATCAATTATTAATATTAATTAAGTAATTATTTGAAGTAATATGTGTCACATTGTGATAACATAATCCTTGCTCCACAGATGTTTCTATTAAGTGTCTGCAGATCAGTTCACATCACATCTTTATAATATGATATACAGGAAGTGCTTCTTCAGAACAAGAATAAAAAGTGTTAGAAAAATAATGGTTGCTTATTTAGTTCTTTCATTTACTTAAGATTAACAGATTGAAGAAGCGTGTCAGGTTTGTTTTGAGAATTTTTTTTCCCAGGAAGATTGAATGTGAATCTAGCATGCAGATGGCATGTAATTGCATTTCCTGCATTGTTACTATATGGGTTTCATTACTTTTTCACAGCAATGCACTGCGATTTAATCACCCAAGGCTAGCATTTGCTGGTAAGATGTGTGTATCTAGCGGTCTTACTCAACGGTCAGGGAGCTTACCCCTTGCCTCACGCACTTCTTCCATTATTGCTGTACCATATGTTCTTTACAAATCCAAGCAGAAGAATCATAAGCACTAAATTTACCTGGGACTAAGCTGATGCACTCCAGACAGTTACAAAAAACACAGTAATACTTCTCTTGCCATCTCACCTCAGGAGATTTCTTTTGCCTCTTTGTTTTGCCCAAGACAAGTAGTTATCAAACTGAACTTCTACAGTGCAAATTAGGGTTATCCCTTTTTTGGGAAAGCACTTGCTCATTCTAACTGCTTGTGAAATGAGCTATGAAATTTGCCTCATCTCCCCTGATGTTTACACAGGTGAGAAAGATTTTCCCACACTTGTGTGTATCTATGATTTAACTACAAATGACATTGTACTTCTCTAACATTAACCCCTTAATCTAGTACATTTCTGCAAATAACCACCTGTAGTCAATTCTTTTTTCATAAGCCTTATCTGTTGTTACAGTATATAATCTGTGAGAATGCCCTAATTTTTATCATTCTCTAAGCCTGTCATCACGGCTGAGACAAGGCTTATCCCTCTGAGCAGATGAGATTAGTCGATCATGTTGAAATCAGAAGAGGGATTATAATGCTTGTAATACACTGAGTCAAATTAAATGCATTTTGTTTGTACATCAGAAGATCTTGTTGCTAAGGCTTTGGTGTCTTCTGTTGACTGTATAAATTGCCAATAAAACATATGAAGGATGGGTATGGGAATGAAAAGTCAAGTAAAATGCAGAGACAAATAAAACATATTTGGTTTTTTTAGCCTGGTAAACTAAAGGCTTAACTGTTCTGATGTCACCAGCACCAAATATACACGGTGATCTACATTGCAAGTTATTAATTTTATTTATCTTTGACCAATTCTAAGAACATCTTCTCTTCTGAGCCTTTTTGTATTTATGCTTTTTTAGGCCGGTTACCTTTGCCTTGACTGTTTTGTCAGTATGCAACATAAATACAGGGAATTTTTGGGCTGTGATGCATAAGAAAGAGGACACATATACATCAGAATATACATATATATATATATATGAGTGAAATAAAGCTATTAAATTATGAATTAGCAGGTCAAGTGATATCTTCTTCTACCCTACTTGGTGCTTCTCTCATACCAGAGTGGTACAATAACCACAGCTATTCTTAGAGAATAGAATTTATATAGAAGCACACTTCCCAGTATTAGCCACCATTTTTTATTTTGATTCCTCTGGATGGACATTCAAAAGCTGGGATACTTATCTCAGCCTTCTCTGGATTGTCTGAAACACACAATTTTAAAAAATTGAGATGAAAATATCAAGCGAACAAAATTACTTGTTCCAAATCCCATTCACAAATTTGAAAGGGAAAAGAATTATTAAAACCTTGAGGAAAATTGTATGTAAGAATTAGGTGAGAAGTATGCATGTGGTATGAGTATCATTTCCTTTTTAGCCTTGGGGCTAATGGTTTATTATTTGGCTTCTAGGTACAGACAAGATCTAATTCAGTGGAATTCTACTCAATTCAGAAAGAACAGTGTATCAAATGTCACAAGGAAATTTTAATTATGCTTGTAATAACAAATGACAATAAAGCTAAGCTTTTGACATCAATGGGAGGATGCAATGCTTAAATTAAAGGGGTTGAGATTTCTCCCAAGTTTAGAAATCCTTGTGTTTTGGTAGGTTCTGGTGGAATGCAATCCCCTGCATGCCTGCTGTAAACAAAGGCTCTTAATTATCTGAATCTCTTGGAGCCTATAATACAATCCTTGTGGAGCTGTATTAAATATGTGAGAGCTATGAGATTTCTGCATAAAGTAGCTTATAGACAGCTTGGACCACACAGGTTTGCTTCCATATCAAAGCTATTTTCCATATGTAAGTTAGGCTGAGCTCCTGCCTTTCCACCAGCACAACACTCTAGTTGGTGACCACATTAATCCTTTCACAGTACTTGCATTTTTTAATATTTATTTTGTTTACTCAAATCAGTAACAATACTTAAGCCTGTACAGAGATTTTCCTTCCAGAAACTGTCCTCTATGGCCTTTTAAAAAGTAATGTGCCTTAAATATCCCAAGCAGAAGTTGGGAACCTCCTAAGAGTGTAACTTGGCAACAGTTAGCCTAAATAAAAAATGGAATTTAACATTAGGCTGTCTTTCAATTTATATAAGTTTTGTCAATATATCGTTCTACTCAGAATCCATGAGCAACACTACTGCACTGTACCATACACTTCAGGATTATTCCTCTAACGAGATCTGGTTTTTCTACAGTCCATGAGAAGTACTATGCAATAGCTCAAGATTAAGCTGATGTGAAAAATTAGGGTTTCCTTAGAATTTCTGAGAACTAGGAGAGAAGGACAATATGCAGAAAAATTCTGAATGGATTGTAAGTTTTCAAAATTTTCTGGTAATATAATTATACAGGTGTTTCTTTAGATATTTGTCAAGATATTGCAAATATATATCCTTCAATAAGCCCTGGCCTGAAAGAATGAAGTGAACATTTAGCATCACACAGTGAATAAACTTGTAGACTTTTAGACATTTCCCTTTGTTTCAGCCTGCGATGTAAGCCAGATATTGCAGATTATTTTACTTTTTCAGCTGGAGGCAGAATTGTTGATGCTTCAGGTATCTGTTTTGCTGCAGTGGTGCTCCTCAGTTCAGAACAGGCATGAGAGGAACCACACAGGAGTGAATTCACAGTGCTGAGACTAGCCTCTGCTGGCACTCCTCTTCCTCAACTCTAACCCTTCTTTGATGAGTCCTGCACAGCTTTTTCACTGTTTCTGACTTTGTGTTCACTGCTGCTACTCTGTTCACACTTCTTTGTGAACTTTGCTTTAGACTTCTGGTTTTTGACATACTTGTTTCTCATCTCTTTTCCCCCCACCCCCTCCTCTTCATAGGCATCACTAGGCCTTAAGTTTTGGGGTTTAAAAATCAAAATGAAATATACATTTTTTGACTTATCATATTAAGTCAGGTTTTGTTTTACATTTAAATTGCCTATTGCATTAAGTGGAGACAAAGACAGAAAGATGGGATTAATGCTTTTGATAAGTGGTAAGACTGCTAAACTCTTGGTTTACTTTCCATATATGTGTGCTGTGCTCTTTCAAAGACCATGAAAAGTATTTCCATCATTAATCTGCAGAGGCTTTACCTGCTTTGGCTGTTTGTTCCTTCTTTTGGAAGTTTAAGCAATAAAAAGGCTGCTATAAACTGCATGATATAGGTCAATATTAAAAGATTGGTGAAAATAAATTTGTATGAGTCCAGGCATTTATATGAATATACAGTGACCCCTCTGGTTTCATTATTTCAAATACACAAATGCCAAGGGTATAAATCGTTACATTTCAACACAAGCATGGTTCATTGCTAGTGGTCAAGACAGTTATTTCCTCCATAATGTCTAATCATGCAGTTAAGCAAAGCTATGTTTGTCATAGAAAAATATATTTTACTCATATTTAAGACACCAGACACTGGACTTTACCTATATATGTGCATATATGCATACATATCTTTTTTTTTTCAAGTGTTAATTTCTGACATTTGATAATGTTGAGAGCCTTCTGAATTTACTTTCCCAGTACATAATTCAAACATGCTTGTCAAATATTTGGAAGAACCATGAAACAGAACTGTAGAATGCCTGAATTTGGCTAGAACAAAGATTACTAAATATTTGGTTACTGACATGAAGAGGAAGACACTACACTAAAAGTAAGGCACCAGGTGAGCCTGGATGGGAGGTCACAGATGGATAAAAAGCAAAGAGACAAGGAGGATGTAACATTTCTCCTAAACATTTTCTGTAGTACCTGGCTGTGAATATACTGTGCTTTTTAGTCTTGGGGAGGCAATGATTTTCAAGCGTCTAATGGAACTAGCAATGGTGAAAGCAGATAAAATAAAATGACAATAATAATTCAATATAAAAAAAAAAAAAAAAAACCTAAATCAGAAACCAAAATATTTCTCTCAGTAAATTGCCTTTAGCAAACCTGGTGGTTGTAGCTACCAAAACATAGCCACTAAAGGGATGTCTGCAGAGGTTTTAAGTAACTCCAGAGTAAAAATACTAATTCTCTTGTTCAGCAGTCTATTCATAAATAGTCATAACTTTCTTAGGGAGGGAGGTATTAATGAAAAAAAAAAAATATAGCTGAGTTTAGCATCTTAAAAAAAAAATTAAAAAGTACTTCTTCTGAAGAAAAAATTAAAATGAAAACAAAAATGAAAACGAAAATGAAAATGAAAATGAAAATGAAAATGAAAATGAAAATGAAAATGAAAATGAAAATGAAAATGAAAATGAATCAGTTTACAAACTGCTCTTGGTCCAACATCACTCATCTCAACAGCCACAGCTATGCTAAAGTATCCATGACTGTAATTTCTTTTAGCATGCATCCCTTTCAGTCTTGCTGTGAAGCCTTCAGTTTGCTGATGACAATTTCCCTTTGCAGTGATGGGCATTTTGAATATGCAGAAACAGCAGTAATAAAGTGTAGTATGGATTTCAAGGAGATAAGTCCAAAGCAGTCATCAATAATCTCTCATCTGACAGAGGTGATAATTGAGGTAAGCTGTATAACTTGAAGATTTCAGTTTGGTTAAAATCACCCTATTAGCTGCTTAATAGTGTTATTAGTCAAATAAATTAGGCTAAGATCTTCCAAATAACCTGGCACTATGTATATTAAGTATGCTTAGCCTTGTACTACATCCACTCCAACAGTGCATTACCAGGGGAGATGGCTGTCATCTTGCATACTATTCTGAATGTACTTGCTTTTGGGCAACAAAACATTACAGATTTTAAAAACAGAGCATAAATCTGTTTTCAGATAAACAAATGACAACAAATCTGGTGGTAATTTATAGTACAAATGTTAGGGACTATCAGTGACTTTTTTTTTTTTTTTTTAATGTTTTCACTTAAAGCTATAATAACACAGCCTTCTCTTAGCTTGCAATCTTGCCAAACTTCTCAGTTCATGCTCTCTACATCAATATGTTTCTAATACACAAAGAATTGTATCAATGTTTTTCAAGTTCAGGAGCAGATTTTTCACATGGTCACCAACCACTTAAAAGCATAAACATAAGCATGACCCTAGAGGAAGGCAGATGGTTCTAAGGAATGTTTGTATTAGTTCTGAAATCAATGACAAAAATCTATCATCTTATCATCTCACCACCACTTGCTTTGTATCTCACAAGAGATGTGTTCAGCACTATTCAGTATCTGACTCGGTATCTTAATATCCTAATGAGAATCCAACACTAAAAATGTATATACTTTATAATTAAATGTATAGTTTCTTTTAAAAAGTGTCATTTCCCCCCCTTCCTTTAATAATAACTTGTGGAAGTGGTGGCGAGCACAGGAAAAGGAAGATGATAAGGCAAAATTCAAAAACAAAAGAGGAAACAAAATTCAAAAACAAAATTCATTTCCTTGGTGGAAATGAATGCTCATATCTGTTATTAAAAAGGATTTGTATTTTAACTATATGCTAGCGTATGCTAACTATATGCTAACAAAGAATAAATATATGTGCTTCATTCTTAAGTATAAATAAAAGGATTCTTCTACAGATAAAAGAAGGAAAATTGTATTTTACATCTTAGTTTCATATCATGTAGCCCAGTACAAAAATCCATATAATAGAGATTGCAAGTCTTCATTTGTATATTTGCATAACCCAGTTACAATGGCAGTATTTTTCTTCCAGCCTTTACTTAACGATGTCTACACAAGCACTTTGAATTTAAAACTCTCTACTGTATGTAAAGCAAGGTACATGCTTTTACCGCTTGTCAAAACAATCCTGAAATCCCATTTTCCTTTAATAAAGTATAGTTTTGTCCTTCAGAGGTATGCTTGAATAAGATGTCATAGTCTGTTTTTGTTCAGGATTGCACCCTGCTGATGTTCTTAGGCAGCAAGAAAATTACCTTATTGAAACATATTGCTGGTAGTCGCTATAGTGCCAAATTTTGCATTGGTATTACACACATGACATATTCAGAGACCTTTGAGTTAGACCATGAATATCAAGTGATTGAAAAGATTATACAGGTTTTTTTTTCTTTGGGTAGAAAGGTTTGTGGTTCTGGATGAGTGTTTTTCAGATCAATATAATTATGTCATAAAAAGATGTAACAAAATAGTTACGTTGCAGGCGTTCACACTTGCCTGATTCCATACTGATTTTATTCTGAGGAGAATTATTTTCGTTGCATAGGTTGCACAGTTGTTATTTTAGAGGACTGGGGGTTGTTTTCAAAATAGCTGCATAATTGCAGGCCCTCTGCTAGATATGAGCATCCAGATAGGTAATAGACTGTTTATAAGGTTTGCTTTGCTAGAAAAAAGATATACGTGATGGAGGTACATAGCTGAATACTCACATGCACACACACAAGTTGTATATATGTGCACTCAAATTCATATGTCCCTGTATGCACAATGGAATGAATATACTCTTAATGAATCACATCTAAACATTTTAAGAGGGCATATGTCAGTACTAAAATGACATGGTGTAGAGGTCACTTTGGTAAAAATTCCTGAATTTCTAGCTGTAGCAGGTATTTGGAAGCTACAAGCAGTGTGATAATATTAAAAATTCATGATATGTGGGTTAAAAGTGTTATTTGAGTGTTGTATTTTTCCCTTAGACAAATTTAGTTATGCATGCACTAGTTTTATGACCCTACAGACTGATAACTCACTGCCAAAAATCATCAGAGGCAACAATTTGGCTGGCCTGCTTGGCAAAACACTGCCATTCTAGGAGGCAAAGTTATGATAGTTACTCCTGATGATCACTGGAGTGGCATCAGAGGAAGCAAGGCTATGCTTTGAAAAAGGGGAATTAGAAATTTTAGGGGAATTAGAAATTTTAGGGAAATTTAGAAAAAAGTTAAAAATAAAATTGATAAAGCTGCAGCTATTTGCAGGTAAAGGATAAGATGCTGTGCAGAGTGGTTCCCATTAACATTTCACATGCTACAGAATCAAGTAAAACTATCAAGAATGCCTAATTTTTCCACTAGCTTCATTTCTTTTTAAAGAGTTGATCTCTTGACAAGCAATCCCTCCTCACACCACAGTGAAACTATTCCACAAAACACTCATCTAAGCCTGCATGTATTAAGAGATGGGTGGCTGCCCATAATCCTGCTTTGGGCTGCTCCAAAATTTAGGAAAGGGGTTTGAAACAGAATCCAGAATTTACCACAGGGCTCATTGTGGCTTTGGATCCTCCAGGTTAAGCGCCTGCTAGAACTTGTCTGATACCTAAATCCAAACTGTCATCTCAGATGTGTGATCCGGATCAGTCTCTGACAACTACTGAAGATGCTCTGGGTCACTGTTCCCTAACAGTCTTCCAACAGGAGCAGGGCATACAATACAGCCAGGGCATACACATACAAACCCACCATCTGGATAAACAGAATTTATGAAATGCTTTTCCATGAATGTGTACAAAGTTGACTCAATGCCCCAGGAAATTCTTTCTATTGCTTTGTTGCTCTGTGCAGACTGTAGTGCCAGGAGAAAGGATGAGTTAACCTTTGATTTTTTTGGTGAGAATTTAATACTGCCGATAGCGTCTGTGGCACAGCTTTTTAGGTTTGCCTCTCTGAACAGTTGCATTTATTCACATAACAGTTGTACAGCATTTCAAAGCACTAAGTCATACTGAATTCACAGAACAAGGAAAGGCCTCACTTATTTACTCATAGCATAACATAGATGTCCTCAAGCAGATACAAAAGGTTAAGATTTAGATTTAAGGTGGGGTAGAGAGATTAACTATAGTTTAACGTGGCTTCTTACAAAGGTATGTAATTTAAGAGCTACAACTTTCCATTTAGTGAAATCCATTTTCATGCTTTGTAGTATTTTACTTTAAAAGCACATAGCTGCATTATATTGCAATTTCTATGCTGATCGTCACTCTTTTATTTAGACTACCTATTTACATCAAGCATCCTCTAGCCATCTTCTATGTCTCCTTGGTATCTGAATTCTGAAGAGGAAAACTGTATGCTAATGTAAGCAGCATGGGCAATAAACATGATGAATTTGTGCAGTGGCAGTGCGGTGGTCCTCTGGGAATCACAGAGATGTGGTGGGTTGGCTCCCAGGACTGGAGTGTCATAATGGGGGGCATTCAGGCTTTTGAGGAAGGACAGGACTCAGGATGGGAAGATGGGAAGGCCAGGGTGGGTCAGCCTTCTAGCAACATGGTCTAGTGAAAATTTTCCATGCTTATGTCAGGGGGGTTGGAATTAGATAAGCTTTAAGGTCCCCTCCAACCCAAACTATTTTATGAAGAGAAGGAATCTTCCTTTAGGTGAGAGAGCAGCTGGAGTGCATGGAGGTCTGTCTGGGGATGGAAGACAACATAGAGTTTATGGGTCAAGATTAATGACATTTTGAAGACTTTTCGAAGACTTTTCCATGTCCATTACTGGAGTGAGTCTGCGGGTCAGACGCATCAAAACCTGCCCTTGCTTGGTCCTGCTGTCTATGAGCTCTCTTACTTAGAATATGGCAAACATGAATATTGCTTATTTCTTTATCCTGTTTTGGGTCAACACAACCAGAACTAACAAGGGCGAGGGCATTTGGGGACTACCTTCACTTCCTTAGAAAGGCCTCTGATGGGGTCAGGAATGAAGGCAGGGATGAGTGTTTCAGAAGCAGAGATTTTTTTTTTTCCTCATATATTTTACCTCTGTCTCTTGTGACTGCAACCAAGAAAGGACTGGGTCTGATTTAAGAGCATAAGGCTAAGGCAGACCACTAAATCCAATGGCCCAACCTTCAGCATAGTACAGGCCACAATATCCACATCCTTCCCACACAGGTAATCTCTGCGTCAAACCAAGAACTCAAGCTTTTGTATAGAACTGGCTTTTACTTTTTATGGTATTGTTTAGCTTAGAATTACTGTTATAGACTGACTTAATATAAAGCCACTCTGATAATAAGTCTTAGTCATCCTGGTCACTGATTTAAGCAGTCCTTTGGCTACATGTACAAAATCTCCAAGTTCCCAGACAGGCTCATTCCTTACTTTCCATTTTATTTGGTTTTATTTCCTGCCTTCATTAAAACTGTCATCACCCATAAATTTTCATAGCAGATATTGGGTTTTGATTATCCAGTGGATGATTTGGGGCAAACCAAAGCATCTGCACCAGCTGGACTGAGGAAGTTGTTCTGATGACCTTTACTGGTGATAGCCCAAATGCCCTGCAGGTTCCAGAGAGTTTGCTTCATGTCTTTTTCATGTTGGGCAAGCCCTTCATTTTAATTTCATTGCCATTTCTTTCCCTGACTGTGATTCCACCAAGCTCTGCAGAAAGGCATATCTTTGCCATGTAATATTTGTGGTCAGCAAAAATTAATAATACACTTATTTTTTCCACCATTGTACTTTCTGCACTGCTTCATGTTCCCTATTTTACAAAGCATGAGCTACCAAGCTTCCTGGTTCTGTAGGTGTGGAAATGATTCCTTTATGCGTCCTCCCCTCATGAAGCCACATCAATTCACTGTACTTATTTCCTTTGTAAATATATTCCTTATTCTGTCATATTAACTCATGTTCAGGTTATTATTCCCTTATATTAATTTCATATAAATTTTGCTTCCTCCTCACTTACTCTGCAGCAAAGAGATCAATGCAGTACATGATAATTTTATTACATCAGTGTGTTCATATCCTTTATAAAAGTAAATCACTCTAGTAGATTCACTGTCCCACAAGATTGTACCTATAGATCACTGCATTAACTCCCCACATAAATAAAGACCATGTAATTTTGGTCACTTACACTAAGTGTGAACATATTATCCTTTATAGCATATATGTATACAGTATTTTATTCAATAATCACTTTGTTCAGGGGTTAATATGCTAGTGGAATGTCCTTATTTCTTCATAGCAATTCAGTGATTCTCTAGAGAGCTGCAGCTAGCTCCTGCAGGACTCTGGAGGAGATATATATGCACGCTTTACAACTCCACTCCCTCCTTTCCCTCTTTTGCTGCCTCTTTCCTCAGTTGTTTCTTTTTTTTTTTTTTTTTTTTTTTTATTCTTTTTTTTTTTTTATTCTCCTTAGCTTTCCCTTGGTAGTTGCCTACTGTTTGCTTGTTTGGCTTTGTTCATCTTTCCCTCTGCTGCTGCTCCATGTCAGTGGCTGTGTCTGGTCCCCCACTTCACACAAAAAGGGGATAAGATAAATGCATATTACTCAGCTTGGATCTTCTCTGTTCTTTCTACACCTCTGCATGCTTATCCAAAATTTTCTTAGGTTCAGTCCAGTAGAAGTACACTACTAAATAGAGATTTCTGCTCTATGAATATGAGTTGATACAAATTAATTAAATGCATTTTATATCCTCTTCCAAAATCAAAGTGCATACTAATGTATGTGCTTGATCTAAGGAGACTTGTAAGGTATCAACTGATTCCAAGTCAGAATAAGGTGATTTATGTAATTATAAATCCTCAATTAATTCTGTAAAGAAAGAGAGGGGAATTTAATAATTTCAGCAAGCTCTAACAGCATGAAAGGAAAAAGAGGTGTGTAAGGGTTAAAAGCAAGCAACCAAAGAAAAGTATCAAAATCGAGCAACCAAATAAAATGCACAATCCTTACATGTCTCTCAAGGACTGCACACATTCTGTCCAGGATTTTCTTTCATCCCAAGTTTACTATGTGCTCCCTTGTGTCTCCTTCCTGCTCCGTGAAAGGTCATATGGCAGCATGATGCCATCTCTGCAGTCTCCCTCTTCTAGAAGTTTAGGTCCAATGATTTCAGTGGGTTTCACATGCAAATTGTTCTAAATTTTCTGAGAATCTGAAGAGAAGTAGTACTTGCATTTCTTTGCATTTTGGAAACTGTCGTGCAAAGGTCTGCCTGGCTGTAAATCTTCCAGTGTTTCCAGACAAACACTGAACTATACTTTTGTTATTGGTCAGTTGCAAAATGAAAATTACAATGACTCATACTGTAAAATTGCTTTAGCTTTGTTTGCACTTCTGTAGTTCAATAGTGTGATTTTGAAAATCCTGAAATTCTAAAAATCTTTTTGTTCATTTGCTTTTAGCCCTCACATGCTGAGGCACCAGATAGAGGATTAGTATTTTTATTCTCTTTCAGAAAAGTACACTAAAATCTGAGGAAGGAGAATATAATCACAGGAAAACATTGGTCATATCAGTTAATTTTTTATAAATGTTTGCAACAGGTACTACTAATAATATATAATATAACACTGGGAAGCGCCTTTTTTTTTTTTTTTTTTTTTTTTTTGTGATCTTTTTTTTTTTTTTTTGTGATCTTTTTACTTGAAAGACTATATGCATATCAACAGGCAGCATGTGGAAAGCCAGAAGCATTTCCATTCCTTTAGCCTTCTAACAAGGTGATGGGCACAAAAGAGGCTCATAAACAGCACTTGAAACCTGTTGTCGGTTCTGTTTCTATAACTGGTACAAACTGATTATTTTTTAAGTAGCCACTTATGTTGGTGGGTAATGTCTGTCTTCCCCATTCATGCCATGACAAAAACAGAAAACAAAACTCACCACAGAAGCTGGTCAGGAGCCTGGGTTTTTTTGTTTGTTTGCTTTTTCTTTTTGTGGTTTTTTTTAGTGTTTTTTTGTTGTTGTTGTGGTTGGGGGGTTATGGGGGGGGGTGGGGTTTTTTTGTTTGTTGGTTTTGGTTTTGGTGTTTTTTTTGGTTGGTTGGTTGGTTGGTTGTTTTTTGGGGGTTTTTTTCTGTGTGTTTTTTTTAGCTGAGAGATCTACCTTGTGTTGTATTTTCAAAGTAACATTCTGCCTAATTCTTACATGCAACCAGTTTACGTTCTCAGTGCAGTAATAGGTAAAGTAGCCGGGCTGTCCCTGCAAATGATTTGAGAAGAGCACTTGAGTTCAAGGTGTGCAGGAGCACCATCCAGGAACAGGAGCCCCCAAAAGCCACGGCACCCCCAACCTGGAGTCCACGTGCAGTGTGAAAGGGAGTACAGAGAGAAAGGCAGAAAATGAAGAAAAGAAGGTCCCTGTGGCTTTGTCTGGAGAGGGAGTTAAAAAAGCAAACAGAAACCAACAACCTACAAAAGACGAACATTCTACTAAAAAACTACAAGGCAAGTTCAAGCATTGGGGCCCTCACAGTAGGAAACTGGTCACATGGGTAACATCATGAAATTTTACTGCAAAATATCCTTTCTTTTTTCTTATTTGAAAAGACAAATTATTAGCATTTTTAAACAATTTCAATATGTTTAATGGCTGAAAGTTAAGCTCAAACTGTTCCGCTTACTGAATAAAGTGCTAGGTCTGTAAACAGGAATCTTAAGTTACCCCAAGAGTACACTCATTTTAAATTTTACTTGAAAGCGGGATGTACGTTTATTACAATTTCAAACAAAATGCTAATGCCATTAAACAAATGAGGTTTAGGCAAATTAACTGCATTTTAATATTCTGAAAGCCTATGATATAGGACATTGTGTTACGAAACATTGGCTAGAAGTATCAGTTGCAAGTGGGATTTTCATTGCTGTGAATCTCAGGAGAATATTTGTAATTAGTATCATTTGCCTAATACTTCAGGTTAATTAGAATATTTAATTGAATAGCTGTAATCTTCAGAGATGACTATATTATGATCAAATTAGTACCATCACAGCACACGCTGATCACTGCTGCAGCCTGCCTCACTTCTGCTAGCTATTCAGCCCTCTGGAGCGTTCAGCAACATAAGAAAAAATCTGTTTCTTACACTTTTGAATTTTAATGATCCATTTGAACTCTGCCATCAACATTTAATTATTCTAGAAAAAAAAAAAGTCCCAACCATGGCTCCCATATGGCATGTTGGCAAATATACTTGCCCACATTGGAGTCTGTACCTCTCCAGCAGCTCAGTGTAGAGATTTAGCTTTTTTTTTTTTTTTTTGAAAGAAAGAAGGCCTTTTTTAATAGTGTTTGCAAATACAGACCATATGAAGCTTCACAGAAAAGGTTACTAGGTTACTATTTTAACACTATTAAGGACAGATTAACTGATTTTTAGAATGTTACAATGGATTAAATCCTATAATGTCTACTACTGGACTTTTGTATTGTGTCCAAAAGGTTTGAAAGAGTCAGGTGCCTCTGTAACTAAACCTTGTTAGCTAGAAATGCAATTAATTCTGGGGGAAGAAGGGAAAAGGAGGAGAGGTAGAGTGGATGAAGTGTGCATATTAAAGTCTTTGCAGCCAAATCACAGATGCCGAGTTCCTGACGTAACCAGTGGCTGTTGTTTTGTTTTCTAGAAATACATATATTTAGCAGCTGCAAATATTCTTGGGGTTAAACATTCACCACTGTGGAAGCACTAGGGTCAAAATCCTATTACACTAAACTGGATCCCCCACCCAATTCTTCGCTTGTCACATAAGGGTATCACCAAAAAAAAAAAAAAAAAAGTCAAGACAGTAAGCTGGGCATGCTACAAAGGATGTTGTTTACATAGAGGGGTCCCAGGGCTCAGAAAAACTTCCCTTCTCCCCACTTCACCAAGCTGCTTCAGAATATGCAGCTTAAGTGGTCAGTTCTGTACAATTCTGTACAACAGCAATGTAAAAACTGCTAATTGCTTTAAAATTCAGAATGTCCTTTTGAAACTGATGCTATGCTGCAAATTTCTCCATAATTAATTGCTGCAATCTCAGGGGGTAGGGGCAGTGAGGGAGAGGTCAGTTTTAAGGGAAATGCTCTTACCTGCTGCCTGAAAATGAAGAGGAGAAATACTTCCATTTGTCAGAAACAGATTGCTACACGGCATTCTTAAGTGAGGGTGAGTGGTGTGGTATGCAAAGCTGGGACTTAGGGCTCAAACCTCAATTGTTGCTGTCCTACAGAACATAGTAACACAACAAAATCCTCACTGTTCTCTGTGGCACCATCTCACTTGTTGGCATATGACTGTGTAAAATCTCACTAATGTTTCTGGAAGCTATGTACACAACGGAGCGTAAATTAATCCTGCACAGAAAGTTTGTCGCTTTCAGTGGGGAGGTAAAGAAAGTAATTCTATTGAAAATAAAGTAGAAAAAATTTTCTAGAAGGCATTTTGAAAACCTTCTCCATTCTGGTAAGGAGCACATCTCTGCTCTGAAAATTTTAATGGCTTCATTTTACTACGTTGTAAGAATCATAATTTTTTTGTGCAGCTGTAACTATTTTGCACTTACTAATAGGCACCTCTAAATATTATGCACTTAAAAATGTTCATTTATTAATTTAAAAATTCTAAGAAATGCCAAAATGTTTGGCTTCATTATGAAAATCATTTACATTTCTCTCACAGCCACTTGGAAAATTTGCCTGGTTTTGAGTTTGCTGTGAGATATAAAAATCCTTGAATCATGATAAATTTAGCATTACATTCAAAATGTGTCATCACTAGATGTGTCAAATAGATGTTTCATTCATACTCAGTAAAATAAATTGCATCTAAAAAGTCAGTCTTGTCATTGACATTAAAATAAAAATTATAAAAGCTACAAAACCTGTGTTTAAAAGCTAATGTTAATATTTTTCTCAAGTTTTATTTTTGATCTTTAAAAACTAAACATGAAAATATTTTTAATTTTCAGAAAAGAAAAACTTTTCTGGGCTAAATTTGTCTTCTAATTTATAATAACAATAATATAATATTAGTCAATATTAGGCAATGATATACCCTTTCTCAAAATTAAAATACATTAAAACTGGGCAAAGAAAGAAGTTGTAATCCTAGTAAGAATGGTCTCTTATCTAGGCTTTTTTTTTTCATCCGCCTCCTGAATGATGATTTAATACCCATTTTTAATATGCTGTTTAAAAAGCACCTTGAGAATTTGCTTTAATGGCTAGTGTACTGCATAATTTGGGCTTCCTTGTAAGAAAGCTTGCAAATTTGCTGATTACAGAAAGATATGAAGATTGCTGCAAGTACTCAGACCCATATATTGTGTTGCCATGAAAATTGGTCATGGAAATTTCCTCATAAAACCTGCTTAAGTCTTCTGGAACTACTGATGTACTGATGCTTCCTTTTTTTTTTTTTTTTTTCCCATTTCTTTTCTTTTTCTTTTTCTTTTTCTTTTTCTTTTTCTTTTTCTTTTTCTTTTTCTTTTTCTTTTTCTTTTTCTTTTTCTTTTTCTTTTTTTTTCTTTTTCTTTTCTTGTCTTTTTCTTCTTTCTTTGTTTTTTTTTTTAATATATATCTTCAAATATATATGCATTTCTTCCTTTTGGAAGCATCTGCCAGAAGCAGCGATGAGCAATCGCTAATCTTGAACAGCAGCATTGTAATGTAGTTTCCTTCACAGAGGTGCTCCCTGAGCATGAAAAACTCCTTTAGAATTAAAAATCTGCTCCACTAATTTGTAGAACAAAATTTCAACAGCCCCTCTTTGAGAATCCCAGCTCTAAGTATTCTCCCATCTATTAAACAGATGGCAGATAAGATTGTAAACATATTTGCTTCATATTGAATAGATAGTTTCTGGCATAATACTAATTAACAAATTAAATGACTGACTTTCTGCATCACATTAGAGTTAAAACCACTTTGTAAGTTTGTCTTTGGTAGTTATTTACTTTGACAATAGCATGCAGTGAAAAACTGTTAAATGTTTTCTTAGTAACATTATGCATTTAGTAGTTTTCTTTTTTAAAACTCTATATTTTATTATAATTCATTTGACTTTCATTACAGTCACTCGTTACAAAATGTATGTGCATTTAATCCATTTCCATGGGCTGCATATTTTTCCAATCCCATTCTGTACCATAGTGATAATGTCTTTGGTCTATGCAAGTTATGCATGAAATTTAGGCATTGTCTTTACTCATTTTCTGATAGTTTACCAAGGACCATTCTGGAAGGAGCAAAGCTAAGAAAATGCTAGCAGTGACAGATAAGAATACAGAGAAGGTTTCATTTTCCTTTAAGGAATTTGCATTTGACTATCTGTTTTATTATAAGTACAAATAGGATCATCTCAGCAATGATGGCAAGCTAGGCTACAAAGTGAAATTAGTTCATATCTATTTTGTTCTCTTCATTAATTTGTGTACAGAGCTGGTCACACCAGAGATTCTAATTCTAAATTTCTTTTTCACTATACTATCCCTTTTTTGTTTTGGAAATATTAGCATTAAAAAAAAAAAAAAAAAAAAAGAGTTTACTTTCCAAACCTAACTTGTCATCTCTTGGTGAAAAAAATGTAAGTATATACAAAATGGTTGCAGAACTCATAAAAGAATGGCAAATTTCTTTCAGATGAATTTGCTTGTGTCTCTGTCTTCGAATAGAATAAACCAAATACCCAAAACAAAAGATAACATTTTTGAACTTTAAAACTCCCAATTAAATTTCTTCAAGGACACGGCTGTAAGTGCTGAAACAGGTCAAATTCATTTAATTTCCTTTAGAGGTATAATAAAAGTAAGCAGTTATATGAATGAGGTGATTAATTCATACATGTTACAGCTGATGCCCAATTTTATTCAAAGATTAAAAACCCCATAGAAGGCAAAAATGATAGACACCTCATCCCCCTGCTCTCCCTCCTCTTCACTGGCTCTATTGGCTAGCAACAGAAAAAAAGACCGATTTTTTTTCCCCTCAAATAATCAGAGTACGTTGACAGTGGTGTTGAAAAGCATTCATCCTTCAAATTCAAAACTTCTTTCAGGAAAGGCTTGGTAGCATTAATAAATAAATAAATAAATAAATTAGGCAAACAAATACATATGTGTGTTATTTTGAGAAGAATGGCTTTGAAATTATTAATATTGTTTTTTCTCTAATTTTTGAAAATATAAGCTACCCATTTTGACATGTAAACTCCATTAAAATACGCCTGAAAATGGCCAAAATTAAAGTGAAACCTTTAAACATTACTGGAAAAAAATAATTAAATTGGCTATTACCTGAAGCTGATTTTTTTTCTTATGCCCTATTTTTGAGAATTCAACTTCTCCTGTGTGGGTATGACAAAATACAGAAATCTAAAAAAAGTCTCACATTCCAGAAGACCATTTTCTCTCTCGCTGTGGTTATTAGCTATATTATTGGCAACAGCATTTCATATTCCATGTAAATATTTCTCATTATTTCACACTGTATATAGTAACCAGTTGTTGTAAGTATATTGAGATGCATTTTAAAGTTTAGAGTTATCTTTATTCTCTGTCACACTAGGAAAAATTGAAAGCTGAAATTTCTTGAAAAATGTAATAGTTTTAGCCAGATGTCTTCCATTTAAACCACTATTTCTGCTTTTAATTATCAGATATGTGCTCCCAGGAATAAGCACAATTTTTTTACCTGCAGCTACAGTCCTGACTTTGCTGTTTGTGGGCTTAAACTAAATATTGCAATTAATCCTAAATTACTTTCCTACTGTGAAAGAAATCTAGCATGTGTATATTTCTCCTGTAGTTTAGAACATAGTATTCTGTTGGCTTATCCACTAAATCAATGGAACTTTTCTGAAAAATTAGGAAGCATTGAATTTCAGCTCCCTTACATATTTCTTTTCCTGAATGAGATCAGGAAAACATAATTTTATCTGTCATAGCCACTAGAAGGTTCTATAATTGTGTGGTGCGGTCTCCCTGTAACAGTGACACTGCATACATAGTGTGGCACAACAGCAGAGACAGTCTGAAACCCCCAGAGGCATTTTCCCTGTGTTAAGACATCACTCAGGTTGAATTAAGGTGCAATCTTCTTATTCAGGGCTACTTAACTCTGGTACAGCTATGTATCATTGTAACTGTATTTTTTCTGGTTCTGGAGCTATGCTGGATGTAGCTCGGTCACTACCTCTTCTCCAGATTGATGCAAATATAGCCTGCTTCGGGAACACAAAAACACAATTTGGTTGGAAAACGGTATTTTGTAATTGAGACTACTTTAAACCATCACACATGCAACTCCTTGAGGTGCACAAAATGTACCTCATGACAGTTCAGAATTAAATGCTCAATGTCTAAACAGCTAAGGATAAAAAATTTATTTACATTTTGACCTTTAAGAATAAATTTTTGTGAGGTCTCACCTAGACCATCCTGTCCAGTTCTGAGGTCCTGCGTACCAGAGAGTCATGGAGCTCCTGGAGCAAGTCCATCTGAAGGCTATGAAGATGATCAAAGGTCTGGAGCATCTCTCTCTTACGAGGACTGGCTAAGGGAGCTGGGCCTGTTCAGCCTCAAGAAGAGACAACTGAGAGGGGACCTCATCAATGTCTGCCAGTATCTGAAGAGAGGGTACCAAGAGGATGGATCCAGGTTTTTCTCGGTGGTGTGTGCTAGGTTACAATGTAAGATGTGCCCAAAGTATGTATTCTATCACCATCTACATGAGCTGTTGAAGCTAAGTTGGGCAGTGTTTCTCTTGCCCCCCTCCCTCCAGACAATCTTCTGTTAATGGCACATCAATGCCCTGCTGCATGACTCATAGATAACTCCCTCCAGGAGCTATCTCTGTTTAATGGGCAATCAAGGACCCATTGCAAGGCTCATAAAATTATATCAGTCCATTGTGAGATGCTCTGCCCAGGGGGAGGAGCCAAGTATTCCCACCTGGATATAGTTTGGGATTTGGGACACAGGCAGCCTTACCCATTGGATTCCCAGAGGACAGGAGCCACCAGACCTTTCTATGTGATCACTGCTTCAACAAGACCGCTTCATCTGTACTGCTGCCACCATGGTACCAGGTTGTATTCTGACTCTGTCAGTGATCTTTTGTACTATTTCATGTATTTATTTTACCTTTTTTTTTTTTTCTCCTATTAAATTGGTTTTTTCTCACTTGGAGTCTCTCGCTGATTTTGCCTTCAAGCCAGCACATGGTGCCAAGCAATAGGACAAGAGGTAATGGGCAGAAACTGATGCGCAGCCAGTTCCACCTAATTATGAGGAAGAACATTATTGTGTGAGTGACCAAGCACTGGAACAGGCTGCCCAGGGAGGTTGTGGGGTCTCTGTTACTGGAGACAATCAAAAGTTGTTTGGACACATTCCTGAGTAATGTGTTATAGAGGACCCTGTTTGAACAGGGAGATGGCTCTAGACAACCTCCAGTGGTCCCTTCAAACCTTACCCATTCTGTGATTTGGTGATTCCATGACTTAGACTGAACCAAACCTATGCCATCTCTGAAGGTGTTTGATCCACCCTCCTGCTCAAACCAGGGCTAACTTCCAAGTTACATCTTATTTGCCATGGCCCTATATAATCAAAATTTAAATATCTTTAAGATTACTTTTCCACAATTTCCTAGGGTAACTTATGTTCTTGTCTAACACCTATCAAAGTGTAAATTTTTTGCTTTTGTCTAAATGGACCTCCTTTGTTTACAATTCCTTTGAATTGCTAACTATTCTTTTGATAATTCATCCCAGTATGTTATGGATCTGTTTCCTGCCTTGAGAAAATAAAGCATGTTTGGTTTGCTTCTCAGGACCTTCATATCATTTTCTGCAAAGATGTTTTCTATCCAGCCTGTACTCCGAATGGGGTGTTGCCTAGAGAGGGTTTGTCTCAGGTGCAGGACTTCCTCATTTTTGAACTCAAAGAAGTTCACATAGCTCCATTCTTCCTTCTTTTCACAGTCTGTCTTGAAGGCAGTCCTGTCTTCCAAGACCACTTTTCTTGATCTGAAACCTTCTACATGGTTTCTGAGGGCGTGTTCTGTCCTGTTGACCACGTCACAGGTGAAAACATTATGCAGCATCAGTCCTAGTACTGGGCCCTGAAGAGCGCCACCCAGACAACCAACTATAGTCTGAATTATTGGTAAATACCTTTTGATCCTGATGGCTGAGCCAGTTTTTCCATCCCCTTCCCATTTCAGGTTGAGGGACACTATGTCAAAAGCCTAGCTAAATTTGAGACACACAACTATTGTCTTCCTCTCCCTACCCACAGATTGAGTCAGAGAGAAAACCCAGGTTGGTCAAGTATAATCAAATGATGACTGTTCCTCGTTCTTCCTTGTCCCTTCAGTGCTGTCATGAGGGCTTCCTCCACAGTCCTTTTCTAGGACTAAAACTTTATGGCCTGCCATTCCCTGGTTTTGTCTTTCTGCCTTAAAGGTGGATGTTAACATTCATCTCGTCTCTACTTAAAGCCCCACCTCCCTGTAAAGATGAAGAATTTACATTACGGAGAATGTCTTTACAAAGACATTGGGAGACCTCCTCAGCACTAGTGGATGCATCTCATCCAGCCCTATGAATAGGTCCAATTTACAGAATAGTCCCTCTACTTGCAGGTTGTAGTTCTTTCTCTTGAACTCTGCACAAGAGATGTGGGAGGCCTAAAAGCAGATGTACCACCCACCCAGAGGCGCAGAGGAGCTCTCAGGTTTTGCCATGTGACACATTGTTTTAGTGACTCCACATTTTTTAGCAGGGCTTGAGTTTTCCTTAGTCTCCTGATATACTAAGAAGCTCATACCATTTCCAGTTCTAGCTGCAGTCAAGGTAAGGCCATCCAGACTGCATTGCTGCACGTGTACATGATAAGTCTTTCTTTCTCCTAGAACCTTGTCCCCCTCTTGTACGGCCCAGATACATGTTTGCATCTGAATTCAGTTAGGATCAGTGTTTCTGAATTATTTTTAAAAACAGTAGAACTCATAGCCTAAAAAAGGAAACATTAAAATAATAATACATACATACATACATAAAAGAACATTTTTTTAGAAGTGACTTTGGCCTTTTCAGTCTGGGCTTCTGTTAGCTTCCAGTTGCCAGCCTAAAGTTTGGTCAATATAATTCGTACTGGTCCTCACTCAAAGTAATTGTTTTATTTGCAGTTTTCAAGATAAGGTCAATCAATGAAAAAATGGAATTTAGTTTATTGTCAAGTGGTTTTAGGACATGGACTTAGAAGATCAGGTGGTAAAAGAAGCACAGAACTTGAGCAGGAGTTCTGTCCTTGTATGGGTTATGTCTTCCTGTTTAGAATGAATTCAAGCCTCTATAAGTTTCTAAGAGCTTATAACATAAAGAAAAGATCTGGTGAGTAGCTGAAGAAAAATGAATCACCTGGTCTTCAGCAGGACAGAATTTCCACATAAATTGCATCTAAGTTTCAAGCCATTAGTAAGAATTTCTCAATGTCTAATTATTTGCTTGGATTAGCACTAGAGCAGGATTAGTAGTTTCTTGAGAATGTTTGTAGTGGCATGATGTGACTCATGAAGGTTTCACTTTGGTTTCCTGTGGATTTGGTAATGAGGTGTAGGGACAAATTCTCTCACCTTGAAGTGCGATCCCTTTTGTCTCACCCTTCTGACATGTGCTTTCCACATTTTTTGTGTCTCTCAACGGTTTCTCAAGCCTTTCTATAATTACAGTCAACCTCAGGCTTTGTGCCCTTCATCCCTGTGTAGTCCTCTTGCCCCAAACAGCCCTTTTAAAATTCCTTCAAGTTATTCCATTGAGTATATTATCCCATAACTTGCCTGTTCCTTTTATACATCTAGCAAGCTTCCAGGTCACGTCTCTGATTCACCTTTTTTTATCTCCTTGGCTTTCTGCCTTACACAAATATCATCTTCTTCTTCAAACAGCTTATCCCAAACTCTGCCCAGTCCAAACCAATTGTCCCATTGATAAAGGGATCTTGTCTAATTGATTGGGTAAAACCCAAAGTCCTCATTTAGATAGCCCTTACTTCTATCTGCTCACAACTTAAAATTTCTAGTTTTACTTTGAAAACTGGCATGCATCTTCTATGCTAAAACGTTGAAAATACAATGTTTGCGGTCAGGTTTAATCATTATAATAAAGAAAGAGTACATGGAGAGATGGACACTGCAGATTTAGCTATCTCCTTCTATTAATGATGCTCATCTTCAAAATACAGATGTGCTAAATTTTAGCATTCCGAACAGAGTTAGCAGATTAGCCAGCTAATGTAAATAGTCAATATTGAATCCAGATGTTCAGCTGTGTAATATTTAAAATAGAACATCTCAAAAATACTTCTAATGTTAAAAGAATTTCCAGTCCGACATACAATTTTACAAGAAATTAATGCATCATGAACACATAAGTAGGTTTATGTGTATATAAATTTATTTATTTATTTATTTGTTTGTTTGTTTGTTTATTTAGACTATGCCGTGCCTCTGCACATTTTCAGGTATTTGTCAGTCCTACAGCCTGAATTTTACTAACCTTTACACTTGGAGCATTCTATAAAAGCAAACTTCATGGCATGGAAATTGCTAGAAGGAAAGCAGGAATTTTTTGTGGTTAACTTCAACTCATATTTTGGTACCCAGATCTGCATGATCCTAATTAAGATTATACAGCCAAGTAGTCATGTATTATTCCACTACTTCTGTTGGGTGTTTTTGTTTTGGGGGGTTTGTGTGTTTGGGTTTTTTGTTGTTTGTTTTTGTTGTTTGTGGTTTTGTTTGTTTGTGGTTTTGTTTGGTTTTTTTGTTGTTTGTGTTTTTTGTTTGTTGGTTGGTTTTTTGGGTGGTGGGGTGGTTTTATGGTTTTTTTTTTTTTTTTTTTTTTTTTTTTTTTTTTTTTTTTTTTTTTTTTTTTTTTTTTTTTTTCCTAATACACACCTTCCGCCCCTGCTGGGGCCGATTTTTGCATGAAGTCTTCACTCTTGACTCGTCCATCTCATGTATCCAGTTCCAGCTGGCAAGATGCCTTGGCTTTTTTCAGTTTTGCAAATCTGTCTGCCAGACCTCAACAATGTAAAATATACAGCATGAAAAGGCTATTTTTAGTGCATCAAGTCTCATTGAAATTAATCACAGGCATACATGCACTGGATGGACAGGAATGGATTGCCAAATTGTATTAAATAAATTTTAGAAATTAATCTGATTATGTTGTTGCTCACCACATGTGGGTGGGGATCAAAATGTTGTTAAGATTGCTCAACTGAGGAGGAGTTTTGACTCATTAAATCTTGCAGAAAGCACTTGCCTTTCTCCTTGGATTATTCCATTTACACAGAGCTATGTATTTGAACATGGAACAACTGGTGATATAGTATACTGACATCAGAAGGCTTCCCTAGAGAGGGGGGTGAACTCATTATGCTCTCAGTTATGGTCAGCATTAAAATGTAAAGGACCTTTCAAGAACCTGCCTTCTTTTCATTCTCTCCCTCTTCCCCCTTATCTCTAGGTCACAAATATCAAGCAACAACTCCCTTTCCAGATCCACGATATACAGCATTCTTATTATGTTTGATAAGTATAGGAAATGTGATTTATAGCTCCCTATATCAACAATAATATTACTTGTACGATTGCAAATAGCAGTTTCCTATTAACTTATTAAATTACTTTTTAAAACTCAGAATATGAATTTAAATTGAGAATTAGATAAGAAATACAGTAAGCTGTATTTCTTAAAAGTTATCAAATATTAAATTCTGTTCTTATAATCTGAATAAAGTTATCTTTTAGTCTAAGGAAAAAAAATATTTCTTTTCTTCAGCATTGTGTGTCATCTATCTTTACAATTTTCAACTAAAAACCAACATTCAGTATTCACGGCATTTCTTACAGTGAAACAGATGTGACAAAATAACAAAATCTATGTAACGTTAGATAAATAAGATGTAAAAATAAATGAAAAAAATTTATATTTAAATTATTGCAGGGTCAATATCCAAGTTTAAAACTGTCTTACCCAATTTGATAGAATAGGATTTTTTGTTTTGAAAAATAAAAATAAATTTTGAAATATAAAATCCCAGGAACTTGAAAACTTGTGTCACAAATTGATATTTGTATATTTTAATAGGAAAATTTTCCATTGGTTATGCATTCAGTATATGAGAGAAAGGAAAATTTTATCTGGCACTTGAAAATACTTCCATGCTTTACTCTCCAAGACCAAGAAAGAACCACCGCTTTTGATCAAACAGCAAAGTTTCACATTGACTTCAGTGCTTTGGATTTTGTCCCTTGTACATAAAATAACTTTATGTGTGAATATTGGAAAGGATTTTCTTTCCAGTCTCCAGAGATCATTAAAGAAACCATAAAAGAAACTTTAATAAGAGCCAGAAGCTGTGATGGCGAGATAAGACTGAGGAACCTGGCCCTCATGGGCTCATAGCACTTTACAGCACCACTGGCTCTTAGCTTCTCCATGAGGTGTTGATGCCACACTGGGCTTGTTGTCCACCTGCATCTGTTACACAGAAATAAAAACTGTTCTAAAAGAAACATACCTACAGTTTCTGAGTGTAAGAAAAGTCTGAGTGTTTGGAAAATAAAAGTGGAGCACTTGTGAAGTGGGCAGTTCTTCCTTCATCAGGCTAAAAATAGCTCAAGCTTTTTTCAAAATTCCTCTTGGATATCTGGAAGTGGGTCCAAAATTTGTGGGGTTTAGAAATTGTTAAACACAGTAAGAACATTGGCTTCTGTCACTAGACTTGTAGAGATCAAACCTGCAAACCCTTTGGAATAACAAGGGAAATTGTAAGCACTCAAGTAGTTAATCAGTATTGAACATGAATGAGGTATTTCTGTGGTGCTCTCCTCATGATCTGAGCTGTTTAAATATAAGCTACCTTCAAAATCTGCATGGGAGCTATGCAAGAGCCATTAAAAACAGGATATATCTTGTTTGAGCACTACCTGAGAAAATGCTTTCATGTGAGAAATGCCTTAAATTTGGGCATAGGAATTTACAACACACACTGTAACTACAGTCAAAATCTCATTTATTTGTTTGTTTGTTTATAGTTTCCCCAGACTATTTTAAATTTCTGCAGTTGTCATTTAATTACAAGTAGGGAAGATGTGCACTACCTCCACAGTAAGCATTGAAATCATTACACATGGCTCTTTCCTTTAGAAGACCTGTCAAATATTGTATCCAGTTGTAAACTGCTACTTTCATATTTGGAAAAACAATTTTTTTTTTCCCCTAGTGTGAATTTTATGAGTACTTGTCTGTTATGCAAGTGAATGTAACTGTTGTAGTCCTTAGTTCATCAATATATAGACATGTCCTTCTGCAACAGTACTAACAACTTTTCTCTCTCAAGCTGCATAGAGAGAAGATCCTTCTCAGAACAGTGTCACACAAAATCATAACAGTAATAAAATAATTGCAAAGTAAGAACAAGAGTGTCTTCATGGTGATCATTATTATAAACTCTTCTTCTGATTAGAACCTTAATTTTTATAAAAGGTCTATTGTTTTATACTGCTTGTATAATAAGATGTTTGAGGTTAATATTAAAATATTAATAAAACTTGAAATATCTTGACAATGTCATTCCCAGGTTTTAAATACCATAGTGTTCACATATGTGGAATTGCTTCCTCACCAGAGTGCCGTACGTATGAAAATTCCTTTACAAAAGTCACCTAGACATATAGGTAAAACCGTGACTCTTTCTTTCTTTTAATGGAACTATCCACATGAGAGTTTCCTACCGTATCATTTTGTGGGAATACTCCAGGAAAGAATGTTAGGCTAAACAGAGCTTACAAAACCTCCTCCAAGTGTTATGAAAATTTTAACACCATAAACCATTATATTGGACTGAGGACTCTGGCAATGAACCCCAAGTAATCAGGGGATGAACATGGACTGTTGAATTTGTTTACACAGAAGGAAAGGGATTGAAAAAGAGAAGGGAGAAGACAGTTATGATTTCCATTTTTTAGTCCTGAGACTAGGGTCTGTTTGGTCATGTGCTGTCTGCACATGAGAGGCTAAAAAACTGCACTAGTGTATCTAGGTATCATTAATCTCTTGTCTCTGGCATAATACAGTTAAAACACAAGCTATGAAAAACAAAACAAAGAGTGGAAATAGCACCATTGGTCAAAAAATGTCAGCAGAACTCTAAATACACTGATTTTGCCTCATATGAACCATTTACAGACTTGAAGTTTTTGTCACTGTTTTATTTCAGTGGGTGGGTGTCATCTTGAGTGTTCGCTTCCTATGGAACTTAAAACTTCAGTCAAGCTCCACACATCCTGTTTGGCTTGTCCCAATGTCCCACAGGATAAGCTCTCCTCCACTTCTGACCCACACCCATCTCTCAGTCAGGAGAACTTCAGGTTCCTCATTTTGGCGTGAAACCACACCTAAAAGCAGTGTTCATGTAAATCAGAGTGTTCCCCCAAAGAAAAGTCCGCCTCCTGAGCAGCTAGAGCAGAAGTAAGAGAAAGTAATTTGTAGTCTGTCAGTACTTGTGGGTCTGTTGGTTCCCAATTACTAAAGCGTATTGCAATCCATGGTGAACTGGTAGAACACCTTTCCAGAAGAAAGAGGGTGTCATAGACAATGAATTTTTGTCCCAGAATTTTTGCTCCTTCCTTATTCACCTGATTAACAGTCAGCTGTGCATCAGTTTGAAAATATTCAATATTTAAAAAAACAAACAAACAGACTGAAAAACCAGAGTATCTGCTTCAGAGAAACCTGAAACTTATGTTTAACTATGAATTAATTTGGGAGAGAAGAGAAGAGAAGAGAAGAGAAGAAAGAGAAGAGAAGAAGAGAAGAGAAGGAAGAGAAGAGAGACGAGAAGAGAAGAGGAACGAAGAGAAGAGAAGAGACGAGAAAAGAGAAGAGAAGAGAGAAGAAGAGAGAGAAGAGAAGAGAAGAGAAGAGAAGAGAAGAGAAGAGAAGAGAAGAGAAGAGAAGAGAAGAGAAGAGAAGAGAAGAGAAAGAAACAATATAGCTAGGACATTCAATGTGCAGTCTGTGTTCTGTGGTAGCTGCCTGAGATTTAGAATAAGGATTACGAGTCCTCAAGGAATATGCTCCCCGAAGAACTTTTGAGTGTTTTTTCTTCTAGCCCACAAATATTAATACTGACACGAACTGTTCATAAGAGGAGACACTGAGTAGAACAGGCTGATTGCATGTAATTCTGGTGTGCTTTTGGCCACTAACACCACCTTTCCACTACAGACAGAACTTTTTTACACTGGAGTTTTCACTGAAGCTGTTAAATTCTCACAAAATGTATCAAATTAATGATATTTTTCAACAGATTTTACTTTATGCAAAGTAGTTTAATCTACCTGGAAAAAAAAAATTAAAAATGGGTTTGAGAATGGCAGAATTTGTTCCCATGGTTATTCAGGAGTCAAAATTTACAACATATTCAATGTATAATCTTGAATTACAGGAAGAAAATATTTTTCTTTCTCTTCAGTGCTTCTGGGGTGCCATGACCTATTGTATAAGTATGGTAAAAATGTAAAATAATATTATAATATTTTATGTGACAATTTTGCATAAAATACACAACAAAACACTTTTAGAGTAAAGCTTATATTTGTATTATTAGTTTTGTGCTGCAGTTCTTCAAAGTAATTTTGTAATCAATATTTGAAAATTAAATTATTTATTTCAAAATATCTGCAGTTAGGCTTTTAATATATCCTTCCACGCCATGGTCATATTTACTGCCTTCTGCCCATAGCATATTTTTTATTTACACAGAATGTACCTCAGTCTATAAAGTCTTCATATCAATTTTCAAAGCCTTTGTTCTAGAAATATGTGTCACATCTGCTACCTGTAAGACAGTGATTTAAGTCTATTTATGTCCTTTAGCTGAGTAGTACAAATATAAGCCTGTTTCTTATTTACAAAATGCAAAATAAAGCATTCATATTGGCAGATTTGAAAGTTCATTTTCCCGTACATTTATTTAGCATTCCCTAGTCCTTTGTCAAACAATCTTCTTCCTCTAGAAGGTTTATTTGCCATTATTCAGAAGTAAATAACTTGCTTGTTTTATTTAATAATTGTACCTAGGAATGATTTTCATCTAGTAACTAAATAATGTATTTTACATTGTTATTCTTGAGTAGCCAATATGTTTAGTTTTCAGCAGAAAATAAACCTAAAAAACAACTGTATCAGATTTTGCCAAAAAGTCCAGAAAGTGAGATGAGAATAGAAGGCTCTTTCTCACAAATTCAGAGATTTTGGAAATCTCTGTGGATATTTGGAAATGCCTAGTTAGATGACATATGTCGTGGTCATCCTGTAATAATCACTTGTTAGTTCACCTTTTATGTCACATTGACCACTGAAAGTAGTTCTGATATTTCAGCCAGCATGTTGGAAAAATTCTGATGTTTTACTGATATTTGTTACTGCTGCTTTTAAAATCAGTGTACAGCACAACCCTTTCTCAAAATGGAACTGGTTATAGTATTACTGACATGACAAAAATATGCTAGTGTCATTTAAAATTTTTGAAGTTGGATTCTTTTATTGTTAATTATTTTAAAAATTTTAGTATACAGGTAGGGATTATCGATGAACCACAGATCACCTACCTCCTAAATGATATGCTTGGTCAAGTTTCACTGAAATCAAAATGGCAAAATGAGCTCAGAAGCATGCAGCAGGTATCCCATAGCTTTATTAAAAGAATAATTCATAAGCTGATCTAAATTAAGTGAAACAAAACAAAACAAACCCTATCATAGAAGTAAGAATCAGCTTTTTCCCTCAAGAAAAATAAAATCCATGTTCAAAGATATTAATTTTTTATACTTTAAAAACCCAAACCATATATACCAATGCCTTTGATTTGTCTTAGAAGAATGCTTTTTAATCTCTGAAAAGTTATTTTCATCTCCATGAAAAAGGGAAAAGAAAAAAATCACAAAAAGAACCTACCTCAGAGTGAGTTGCAAAATATTTTTTTCTTTTGGGGAAGGAGTAATTTGGGAGTAATGCCATCCTTACTGCTTTCCCCAGAATTGCTATTATATTTATTTATTTATTGTGCAGCTAAAGAAAACTCGCCGTGGGTATGTTGGATCACCCTCTGTGATGTGGCAGTAGGCATAAAATCAGTGGCTTTCTGTAACTCCCCTGCTTAACATTCAACAGAGAGGGAAAGGATCTAAATGTAAAACCTGGCTCCGAAACACCACCGTCAACTTCCTGCCCTCCGACAAATGATCCAGAGCTACTCCACATCAGGATGGAAATGTGTTAGGCACTAAAAACCACTGCTTGCATGACATCATTCCATAACAGATTACACTGTAATGTTAGGAATGTAATCATTAGCATTTAAACATGCATAAAATTTAATTAACCTACTTACCAGTTTGCTTAGAACTTTTGAAGGGCTACCTAGAGTCCTCTCTAAGCATTTTATTGCAGAGTTTTGGAAAGCTCACAAAAGAGAGAAGTTCACTGGGATTTTTCTCCCTAAAGCTGATGAGCCATGACAGATGAGCAGATGACCCGAGTTAATTATTATTGAATTCGTTATTACTGCTTTGTTGTCACCCAGCTCAGCCAGGGTAAAATGATGACAGTAGGTATCTCATTAAAACAGCTGTTTCAATTATGTAGCGGCAAATATTTAAAAAGCGGGCCTTCCAAGTTTAAAGCTGTTAGCAAAGTTTGTTTGTGCTGGTTGTGCCAAGATCCTTTGACCAAAAAAGGAGGGGAGAAATATAGTGTTCATCTTAATTGGTTGGGGTAGGAGGAGAGGGATGCTAAGCAGCAGAACATAAATATTGAATATGAGCTCCAAACAAATTTCCAGAGTTTATGCGTGAATTTATTTTTTCTCATCTTTGGTTAAATTCAGTTTTGTTTACTGTACATCAATTACATTTAGACAGTATGACAAAAGAGGAGTGTTTGTATTGATTTCTTTCCAGCTGGAGAAAGTGATATGACTGTAAGGTTTGTTTGGGGTATTTTTTTCTTGTTTTGTTTTTAACTGTTTATTTTTTACTAGTTGACACTCATATTTATTCATTTTAAGTAGTAAGATGTTATTCCCTCCTTCATAGACAAAAGCAAGTCCTGTCTCAGATGCTGTTTCAGTCTCTCAATAGATATTTGATCTCTAATAGGAACAAAAAGTTGATTTGATTGCACTCTTTCCCCAATAGGGTTTGCATGGTCACATTCAGCCCCTTAGAATCCATGTGCTTCTTTGCAATGAGTGTATTGATGCCCCTGTGTACTTAGGTTTTATACCCTTCTGCTTTAATTTTAGTTATCTTTCTACAGGGCAAGTATAAAAAAACAAAATACTTGACAATGACTTGACTTGAACCTGTCTCCGAAGAACATCCTACAGTTATCAGATAATTTCTGGCTAAGATGTGTTCTGTAATATAATTCTTCTGACCGTTATATTGCCAGCAATAACCTCAAAGCCATCATTATTGAGGTAAATGGCTTAATGTCCACTGAGAATACGTCTGTTCTTGGGATAAGGTATCTATCAAAGGTGGTTGATGTCTACTCAAACAATTTCTGTAGCCTCATCAATGAGTAGCATTCCCTCAGTGGCCCATTCAACCCAAAATCATGTAATTAGAGAGGGCTGGGTGCTACAACCATGTGGATTTGAGAAAGGAAAACACTTCTGCATCATTATGCTTCCTCCTGACTACAGTTACCAAAGTCGGGATCTCCTCAACCTGCCTTATTTCCCAATATGAATTCTATCTGAGTGAAAAAAAGGGAATTTTTGGCCACTTTATTGATTTATGGACAACCAACACCCTAGTTTTAGCAGTTATTGAGTCATTGGCAACAAATTCTAAACCAGTGATCATTGTGACTATGCAGATTATCTCAACTGCTTGAGCATGGTATGTCCAGCATGTCCAGAAGTGGCACCTAGGGTCAGGAGATCCATTCACGGTAAATTCTGTGTCACCAGACAGAGTTGGCCTTTCAAAAAATGGGCCACATATGATTATTACATTTAAAATGTTGCATGTAGAAATGTGGGAGCACAATGACAGTTTCTCTGATGTTAGATCAGAAGGAGCTTTATGAATTTTCCTACTCATAGAAACACATAAGGAACGTCTTTTAAACTTATTTTACATGTGGATTTTACTGTCAGCCCAAAGGAATTCAGAGAATGGTGTCTCCTGTTAAAAGGGTAGTCATGTAATATTCTTAATCCTGAAAGCATAACAGTCACTGCTGATTCTCTCAAAAATTGATTATTATTAAAAATAAGTATTTTTCAGAGATAACACAAAAGCATATTTATCATCAACACTACTTTTCTTTATTTTTAAAGTAAAAAATGCCTGTATAACTTCATTTTGGCATGTGTTTGATTGCTAATTATTTCCATTTCATAGAATCTAATGTAATTGCTGCTGAGTGGTTTTTCTTTCCCACTAGTCCTGTTTTGTCTTCTTACGAGGAAAAAAGCATTCTCGACCAAGATTTTTTTTTTTTTAACCATATATACATTTTGTCACTGCAGTAAAGAGCTCCTACCAGGTGTCCAAGCATCTAAGTTAATTATAGCTAGAGGATAAAGCTCTGTGTTCATAAAAGTTATAGATGAAACTTGGAAGTGAGGGGGAAGGGTTGTCTTACAGGTATCATTATGTTGAAGCAGCTTTTGAGATAAAAAAGAACATCTGAAGTCTTCATTAGGAATTATAAATTTCCAAGTCTCATCATTCCAATTGCAGCCTTTGGGCACAAGTAAATACTCCAAAATGAAGCTCAGCCACTTTCCTCTGTTTTCTACATAGACCTTCCTATGCTTAAATGTGGTTTTCAGCAGTAATCACAATTATTCATCTCTCACATGGTAGAAAATATGCTGTGCATTTGTACTAAATTCAGGGACATGGGACAGCCTTTACTATATAATAGGAAATAATATGGCCTCATCTAATGCAAAATTTTTGTCTTTAGAATCCCTTTCAGCTGAACAGTACATGCAAGGCAGAAAGGTAGAAAAATTCACTGCAAAGAAACCCTACAAATGAAATCAGACCATCAGGGACCACCAGTCTCATCTCAGGGAGATGAGAAATATTGTCATATTCCTGGTGACTGTACTGTATCTGTCTCTCTGCTGGTTATGTGCTAAGCAGAGAGGGAGCAATGCCAGGTAGGAGCCTGGAGACAGACTCATGCTGAAGGGAAAAGGGCTGTGTGGTGGGAGGGGTGACGCCTACTGCCCTTTATCAAAGCATTGGATGGACAGACTGCTACTCCTTCCACTGTTGTGAAACAACTGTTCCTGAGGAAAGGGGGTCAAAGCCCCAGAGCAGTCAAGGGACTTTGTACACTGACTGGAAATGAGAAGTTGGATGGCTTCTTGGAGTAGGAGATGTAGCCAGATTTCCAATTCTTTTGGTTTGTTACTTTGGAGTGTTGTTCTTCTCCTGAGCCAGTTCTCAAGAAATATACACTGGAGAAGCTCTGTAGAAGAATGGCAAAATGCAAAAGAGAGACAAGTGTCTTAGAAAGAAGTCTTATTTCTTAATTACATTTTGAAACCAATGATTTTTCCCAGGAATCAACTCAATAGTTTTGTTCAATCTGAGTTTTGAGTTCATTTGCTCCCACAATTAAAAAAAAAAAAAAAAAAAAAAAAAAAAAAAAAAAAAAAAAAAAAAAAAAGTTTCAAAGTAGAATCTCAAGGAATACTGAGATTTGGGAGTAAAATTATAGTTGGAAAAATTCATTAAGAGGTTTGAAGATAATCTGATTAATTATTGCTTGTTTGATTTGGGGGAGATTTTGGTTTTCTTGTGGATTTTACTTTCCTCTTTGGTGTCTCCAGTTTCCCAGTTATGAATTAGGGCTCTTATGGCTAAATAGGCGTCATTATTAGTAATTATGGGAATATTTTCTTATCTAAAATAGAAAGCTTAAATCAATATTAATTGTAAAGTTAAGGGTTACTTTGGATACTTTCATTCAGTCATATATGTACACTGGTATATAACTATCTTGTGTTTACTGATACCATGATTTGGCACCTTCCTCCAGAAAAAAATTCCATAATATTTTGGACTGGGTTTTCTATTTTTGTTTAGAAAGCACCAAAGTACATAAAAAGTGACAACCTACTATAACAAAAAGATCCGATGTCTCTGGTTTTTGGGGGTTTTTTGTTGTTTGTTTCTTTTTCCAATGGCTGCCTTGTATTGAAATATAAATAAGTAAATATTCAGATTTTGAAGAATAAACTCTTCACATTATGTCAGGTTTACTTACTGACATAGCGTGTCAATTTCACCAATGAGTACATGCTATTGTTTTCCAGTCATTTCATTCTGTAAGAATAGTGACTGGTGAGGGAAAATTTCAGAATGCCTGTGGTATTGAGAATGGTAAACCCCACTTTTCCAAAGCAATTTATGAAGTACTCAGGCTGTCAAAAGTGCTGTCTTTAGGAGGCATTGTTTAGCTTGAGTAAAATCCAAAGGATGCCCACTCATCAAAATAAGTAACTTTCATTTTAAAATCAGGTTAGATACTTCTTTGAGATAGATCCAATTTTATTATATAGTGATCTTTTCTGAGTTTAGTAGTCCTATGTGCAAAAAAAGGAATATGGAAAAAGCTTCCCTGAATTTATGTTTTTCTTCTTTGATCACTGCATATTTATTTAATGCTATTTTGTCAGAGGTTTCAGTGGCAAATCAGTAACAGTGTGGAATGGCTAACCTGTTGGGGGGATGCAAACTGTTGTTGGTAGCATTCTATTGCTGCCTCTCTGAAGGAATAGATGTACACATTAGCAGTGGTTTCAATCACATTAATAAAATATGTAAAAGTTTGTTTATATTTTACCAGCTAAAGCATTCTGTCTGTTAAGTAGGTTTCATACCATATTGCTGATTAAAGACAGCCCTCTTAGCTATGGATTAATCTGGGTTATGTTGATAAATTTCCACCAGAAAACTTCACCTTTCACTCCTCAGCTGCAGGCCTTCATATTTCAGCCTATGAAACTTAAGTTCTCAGATCTGTGAAGTGGTGCCCGCCATTGGGTGTCCTGTAAGGCCTTTCATTTATTTAATTTCCAAACTTGTTTAGAATGACTTCAGTATTAAATTCAGAGCTTTTACAGTCCTGTCTGATCTTGGAAAGGTAGTCCCTGTGTAACCATGTTCCTTCTTTTGAAAACTTTGGGAAGAATTGATAAATTTAGGATCTGGAATAAGCCTCTGCTCCAATGTCCAAGGACAATCCAGGTTTAGGCCTGTATCTAAACTTAAGCTATATTGTGAGCAGTTCTGCAGCTTTCCAATATTAACAGCATATTATACACTAGAAGTAGAACCTGTGCAAATGCATTCCCCCTCCCAATTTGTATTGATACACAACTTCCACATAAATGTGAAATATCCTCAGTGCCAGGAACTTACAAAGGGAAGACATTCAATATCTTAGAAAGTATAACCCATCGCCATAGTAAAAAACCTCTCTAGGAGATTAACATGCCAAGCATGGAGAAATTGTCAATTATTTCTGTAGTTTGTACCTCAGGCTTTTTCCCTGACATATTTCCCCAATCCTGTTTTCTTGTTCATATTTTGATTATGTTACTAATTATTCCCTGTGACAGCAGCCAGATCCCATGGAGTCACACTCCTTTATGGGGGCCGAGTGCACCCACCTTTGTCTCAGTATAATGTACTGCAGCACTAGCAATCAACATCCCAACCCCCACCTTCCTTTTCTTTTTTCCTCTCTCTCCCCGTCCCCTTGCTCCCCAGGTAGTCCATTCTCCCAAGGAAGCAACCACAGCAGAAGTCTCTCCTGATTCATTACCATCTCATAGTAAGAACAGTGCTTTGTAAAACCATAGGCAAGCACAAATGTTGAGGAAAGGACATAATACATGCAGATTTGTCATGAGTTTTGTAATTACCTTTGCATTCTTCAAGGAATCCCAGAAGCATAAGGAAGGAAGGAAGTAGTGTTGTTTTGGCCCCAGATGACTTTAAAAGTATGGCGCATCGCATTGTGAGATCCTATTAATAATTAAACTACCTGTCACTTACCAACAACATACATTCCAAATTAAATTTAAGCAAAAAAAAAAAAAAAAAAGAAAAAAAAAAAAAGATCATTTGGGACTGAATTAGCAGGCTTCAGAGAGAAATAAATAATAATCAAACATCTGTGTTCTAAATTGTACGTGCTTTATCAGACAAACAACTGTTACCATCTCATTGTATAAAATGGCTTGGGGAAAACACCGTAGCTCAAAAGCAAAGTCTCAGTTAGAAAGAGAAAAAAGTTCATTAACAAGTCAGGAAGTGATTGAAAGTTGCCATGTTGCTGTATTGCCTTTTTTCTCTGTTGTCTCTGCTGGCAGTAAAACTGTATTTATTTTAGTACTCAATTCAGTGGACAAATGGCAACTCCAAAGCTAAGGAAAAAAATGCTACTGGCATACATTCAGAAAGTACAGCAGCTGAAACTTCCAAATATTCTGAGCAACAGAATATGATCCTATCTTCCTTACTTGCTGACTTTTCAAGCACCTCGTCTCCACTGAAGGTTACAGGGTTTATTTTTGCCAGTGAAAAGATAAAGGATACCAAATTGACAAATAAGAAGAGGGAAAACTTACTATTACCTCCATGCTGCCAAGACATGCTGCTAAGGTATGCTGCTGACCAGACATTAACACATTCATAATATGCACAAGGGGAAAAATGACCCAAATAAAAGAGTAATAAATAACAATGCAGTACACTAATTAGCCTAGTGCAATATTTCATAAAACACAGGCTATTTTTATCCTTCTTCCTCTCCTTACATCCATCTTCCAGCCTCTTGGAAGCCACTGGGATAGCATGAATTTGCAGGATAATAAACCAAATAAACTCATCATTTGGACTGTAACGGGATTAATTTCTCTGTGTCTCCTAACATCACATTCCCTATTTCCACACCAAATCATGCTCTCTACTGTATCCCTACGATTGAGGAACAATGGTGGATAGCTACAAATGATCTATGACAAGATCACTCACAAAAATCTAATTATAGTACAGAGAAAGCCTTGAATATTCCATATTATAGTTAGGAGGTTTTTTCCTCTCTTCCTGAACTCCAGCACTTGATAGCTTCTATGCCTGCATGTCTGCAGGTTAGAATTCTGCTACCTTTTGAGCAGGCGGCTGTCTGTTTGTCTACTCCTTAGGTAACTGTGTTAAAATATCCTATTCCAGCTGTAACACTTGTTTTACAAGAGCCCTGGTTTTGTCTGACACAATATGGAACAACATTTGTCATTCGTTATCAGGGGTGATATATTTGTTAGCCTGCAGAGAAACATCTGCTGTGCTTTAATCTCTAGTGTGCAGGCCAATATTCATAGGATACAGCTGCATAAAATCACAGTATTAGATGGGGCTGTCCAGTCTGACATGAAGGCTAGCTGGCAGGCAGACAGAAACAGATTTTATTATCTGCCTTTTACATATTTATTTATGTCAAATATTTTTGAGAATCCATACGTTAAAGCCTTTTTTATGCACTGTTGTTTTGCGGTGACAAGTCATCGACAGCTAAGTGAGAAATTTATGTTACATATTTAATATGGACATCTGAATGATTATCAAATCTATAGAAGCCAAGCCTGCCCAATCACCCCTAAATAATGGATGAGAAGTGGATGTGACTCAATTTGTTCAGTATAAAACCTAGACGACCTCTGTCTCTCATTTCATCACTGCAGCACTGTCATTATTTGCTTCTATTCATCTCACTTGGCATCACTCAATAAAATCTGCACATGATAAAGAGAATAACCTTGGTCAATAGTAAGAATGCATGAGGAGGAAAATGATCATTTCCTCTCCTCCACAATGGTTCCACAATGTACACCACCATGGCTATATGAACTCCACATGGATGCCGGTATGTAGCCACAAGAAAGAGGCAACAAAAACTTTAATGAGATGGTTGGATGTAG
The DNA here is from genome assembly GCF_015227805.2 of Hirundo rustica. Taxonomy (NCBI): domain Eukaryota; kingdom Metazoa; phylum Chordata; class Aves; order Passeriformes; family Hirundinidae; genus Hirundo; species Hirundo rustica. Next base: position 95,455,577 of record NC_053450.1, read on the forward strand.
CGAGGAGGAGGGATGGGCTGGATTAATGTCCTTTCATTTAGTTTGTGGATTTATGGTGAGGAAATTTTTAGGAGGGATTTAAAACAGAAGAAAAAAAAAAAGCCACTGGAATGGCTTTATTTAAAATAATTGCAGAAATATTCTTGCAAGGGAAAGATGGTGAAAGTATTTTGTAAACATTGCAACAAATTCCTCTGCTGCTATCTAGCAAGGGTTTGATGTCCCCACAAAACATGTTTTTTATTGCATCTACCAAAGAAGTACTTTTAAGAACAGGCCATGTTAAAATAACCCATCATAGCAAAAGTCTGGCAAAGAGGAAGGAGTAAAAAATCAGTAGTGCAGGTTAGATTTCCAAAGCAAATCTTGCTCTATGAAAATAATTCAGTAAGCTGCCTGTGACCATGGAAGTCTCATATCTAACATTATATATTCACTTCCCTTTTCAAAGGTGCCATAGTTGGGATGGCATGTCAAAAAAATGAATGCAAGGATGACAAAGGTTAACTTCATATGCGTCAAGATGAGAAGGCTTCTGGTCACAGAAATGTCCAAAATGTGTGACCAGATTTCATAGGAAAGATGACCTATGTCATGCTCAGTAGAGCACACTGTAATTTTATACCTCATTATTCATACAAATACCCTATGAAAGATTTACCAGAATGGACAAAGCTATAGAAGGTTGCAGTGAAAAATGATAGGAGCAGAAGGTTAGGAGGAGCATAAAGGATAGGAAAACGTAAGCAAAAAGCAGGCAGAACCGAGCTGTGGTGTGGTGATTGAAGATTGGGTTACTGCTGCAATTAAAAAAGGAACGGAGTCAGTGAGTCTGAGGATGTTGGCTAGACAGTTGCAGACTGTTAATGCAGAAGCAGCAGCAAAGTATCAATCTGCAAATTCAAAAGGCATGAGTAAGAATCATTAGGAAAGTAGGTAGTAAAAGAAAAAAGGGAACCATGGGTACACAAGAGGAGATGGGATCATAACAGGTCAAAATATAGGTATAGCATTGAATTCAAAGACTGATGAGGAACATAGAAGCAGCATTACATAGTATACATATGAGAAATTACTGAAGTGGCTTTGCATATCCATACTATGTAGATATTTATTATGGGCTCATGTTTTCTTCTCAAGTAGTTCTGCAGGGTAAATTGCAAGTCAGTGTCGCATGTGAGGGAAATTGTCATTTGGTAGCCTCCTAGAGCAAAGCAACTTGGTTTCCAAAGAGGAGTTTGTGGTGGACTTTGAAACAATTTTAGATGAACAGAAGAGGCTCCCAGTTGAGGATAATATTTGAAATATAGCTGTTTTGACAAAGAAAATGGTCTTTGCTTCAGCAAGAATTAGCTGAAGAGGATGAAGTAAAAGGCAGGGGCCAAACAGGGTGCAGCAGAAGAAAAGGAAAGAGGGACATAGAACCACTAGGATCAGATAGAAGATGCTGATATCTGTTATCAATGATAAAGTCAGTGTAAATTACAAAATATCTTGGTACATGTAGGGAAAGAAGCAAAGGGAAAGGGAAATCCATTCTTCTGCAATGTCTAAAGAAAAACATACAAAACCAACAACCTAAATCTAGCAAGCTGTTCACCTAAATTCAACTAGCATGAAGTGGAAGATGCCCCATTGTTCAAGATCATTCTTTTGTGAAAACTTCATGGAAGAATGAGGAAGTGAAGGTCAGAGTAGACCAGGTCTAGCAAGACCATTTAGAGCCGTAAAGCTGGTAAGTACCAAAAAAGGGAGAAGTAATGAAAGAGTATCTGGTGGGAGTATTCAGCGATAGAACCTGTCAGAGGAAATAATTATATTCAGATGAGGAAATGATGTTTAATACTTAGCCATGTGGGTCTCTAGAGAAGGACGTTATTTGGGACTCTTGAATTGAAGTGCTAGGGAGAAATTACAAAGCAAAGTGCAGGTTAAGTATTGAGTATCTGCAGGGTATTGTGGGGGGTGAGGACACTGGGAGAATTATCTTTATTAGACAGTGAGAGAAAGATAATAGATCACAGAAGGATGTTGTAGAAGGGATGAGAATTTTCCTGTTTCTTACAAATTATAAGAAATTACACATAATATTTTCAGATTAGCCTGGGCATAGATAAAATTCCTTCTAAAATGACTAGGGTAGTGGAAGTAGAAATTGTAAATAAAGATGAAAATAGAGAAAATGTTCAACTGACGACAAAAGAACTTCAAAAAAATCTCACTTGTTTTGAAAGCAGCAGGAATTTTTGTACAAATATGTTAAAGTTCTTGAGCTACTACATCATATTTATTTCCATTTCTCCAAAAGGACAATGTCATTCTACCATTGAAATTAAAATTAATGGCAAAATTAAAAAGTTACTACTTTCCTTCTTCTCACCTCTATACACATAGATGTTACTGATGTCTCTAGGTTGAAATAACATGGGCAAATTAAAAAACAAACCAAACAAACAAAAATATATATATCATGTTAAATTGTCCAGGACTGTGCTCAGTGAGAGCTTTATTTTTGTTTGTTGTCAGCACTGTAGGAATCGACTTGACGTGGCATGTCTACATATTCAGGAATTATCTGGGAAAAAATCACATGCAAAGGCAGCACCAGTTAGGAATGGTGAATTGCTTGAACTCAATTGTAATAGTCATGAGCAGTTTGATCGTTTCCCCAGCCTTTTGAAGCCATTTGATTTGTGCTGTAAAGCTAATGCTGGCAATAAAGAACCCATGTCTATCTGTTAATCAGGTTGAAGATGGCAGCTGTTTCACATCAAGAGGATTTTAAGACAAAAGAAGAATAAAGTACAAGACAGAGAGAGAAAGGAAAATTCTATTCTTTGTCAATGTCTAAAATTAATTGTGATGTTTTAAACAATTCCAATGAAGACCTTTTTATACACTGAAGAGATAGTGGGGAATATTGTGTTTCACTGATGAAGCATTGATACAATCAGCTTCAGGCCTCATTGAATGATTTGAAATCTTTTCAAATTCTTCTACTTTTCAAAGTCTCTAGCATGCTGGAGAAAGATACCATTTCATCCTTTGGTGCCACAGCCTTCAAAATGGCATTAATTATTGTAGCTTTTATTCTTAGAGTTACACAAGAATAAAAGTTATTTGTTATTATCTTTCTGTCATTTAAAGGAAATTTTTAAAAAAAATTCTAGCAGAAAGTTTCTTTGATTTATTCCAAATGTGTTTTTTTTGTGTGTCATGTGGTGACTTCATAATAAGAACCCCTAGGAGAAAAGACACTTCTATTTTTTAGCTCAGATTAAGTCGGAAAGAGTTCTGAAGGGTAGGATTTCTAGGATTTCAGTGGGGGAAATCCTTGTCTCTTTGCAATCAGTTAGGTTTTTCTGTTGTCTTCAGCTGAGCCTAAATTTACCCCACTATGCATGAGAAAGACCTGTGCTGTGTTTTGGATTTGAACAACTCTAACAAGGTTTTATTATGTTGGTTTTATGACACAAATGAAACACCACCAGCCAGGGAATACTGGTTCAAATGAAAGACTGTACTGGATGCCAATTTATGAATCCATTAATTAATATTATTTCATTTTAGAAAAAAAATAAAGTAGTTAAGCCTTACTAGTAAGTATTTAATATACCTTAATGTACCTTTTCCTTCCTTGCCCAAAAGCAGCTCTTTATGGAGTGACTGTTAATTTTATAGGTAAATGATGAATTACAGAACCATATAAGAAAAAGTCTCTCTGCCTAACACATCTAGTCATTGTCTTGCAGTAAATTTATTTTGAGACTCAACCCAATCTTCAAATTTTGCCTCATACAGGCAAAACAATCTACCCCACAATATTTTATCTTTTTGCTTCCACAAATTGCACACAGCCAAAGAATAAGAAAGGGTAGGATTATAACACTTTCTTGTACACAGAAACATTAGCAGTTCTCAGTCTCACAGTATGAAATATATAACTGGAACTTTAAATGGGTACCAGTGGGAAGGGCTTGGGCTCACTTCAATGAGACACACAATGTGTTTTTAGTCCATGAATGGCTCAAGATTACAGACTTTAGGTTCATGATGGCTTTCGGTTTTTAAAGTGGGCTTTTATGGCTCTCTCAGGGTTCTGTAGAGTTGGACAAAGGCACCTGGTTTTGCAGATGTAGGGAAGTGAATGAATAGTGCTAATAAAATCTTAAACACTCATCAAGAATTTCCTGAAATATTTCCTAAGTAACCTACTTGACACATATTTGCATCAATTTTGTCATGTATACCAAAAAGATGGTGATGAATATATACTCTGTGATGCATCTATGTAGATATAGCATGTACTTATTAAAACTACCAAAAGTCACAAAGAATTTCACATATGGAGTCTCTGGAGGGGAGTAAAATGAAGCAAAGTTCAATACATGTTCCCAAAATGCAAGGTTTTATCTTATAAGTTCCTAAACAGACAATACATGTAATAGTTAGTGCAGAAACCTTAGCTAAACACTTGGCAGTGGTGACTTTTGGTCTTGTTTGTATCACAATTGTATAGTATGCATTGATAATATACTCATTTATGTGCTTGTATATTCATTCAAATGCTATGTTGTGTCTTTTTTTTACCTAAATAGAAGTGGTTTCGTTTCGTTTTCCCACTTTGTTCCGCTCTTAATAAAGCTGGCTATAACTGTTACTGTAGATGAATACATGGGTGATTATTTTCAAACAGTCGAAAACTTTTTAAGGCTAGTTTTTCTGCTCCATGAGGTATTAGTGGGTAGCTTTTCTTTCATGATGGATTGCATGGCCCTACCTGAAGACTTACCTGTATTTTCAATCTCCTTTTGCTTATACTTAACAGTGAAAAGGTCTGTAACTTGAACCATACAACTATCAGGTTCCACACAGGATCCTCACTATTTGGCAAATTATTTGCCTTTGTTGCATTCATTTTTGTTTATAAAATACTAATTACCTCTTTTATTATTTGAAGAGATTAAAAGTTAATAGGAGAAACTAAATAAACAGAATGCCATTCTGCACAAACTATATAAGCCAGTAATTAATTTCTGGCCTCCTCTGAGCTAATTAACTCATATAAAGAAATGAAGTTAATGAACCATAATTCTAGTCATACAAGTGTAGATACAAGCAGTTTGACTTAATGAATTAATAAGATATTTCCTTTCTTAGAGGTTTTTCAATTGTCTTCCTAGTCTGTAGGCCTTCTTAATGTTTCTTTCTAGCTAAAATATTTAATAAATGTCGGGGCAACCTGGAGATGGGACTTCACAAATTTTACTGTCATGTAGGAGACCACAATTTCAGAGCAAACAGGGAATTCTAGCTCAGCTGGGTGATGATACACAACAGTGATGTTTTATTCTGACTGGAGGTGATGCAGTAACCATCTTAGACTGAAAAGTAACAGTTTCTGAAAATGCAGTCACTTTTCTTTATCTGGATTAATGCACAAGTAAAAATGAAATAATTAATAATCACAATGATATGGCTGTGTGAAAGGATGAGTTGTTAATTTAGACTGCTGACAACCTCAAAGCTTTTGCACTGTTATCTGTGTAAGTTATAATCAAAACTTGAGTTGGATGTATAATTCTTCGCTAATCTTGAGAAAAAGATTGTTTATCTCATGCTTCCTGATTTTCAGGAATTAAGACTTATTTTGCCTGTTTTGCTACAGTGCCAACACAATGTTAGCTTTTATCGTGCTAAATTGATATCAAATAGAACCCATGCTAAAGAAAACAGTATATCCAATGTGACAGTCCTTGGAAAACCCTCTCTGTGGCTTTGCATTACATGCCCCATGCAAGTCATCCCCCTGTAAAACTTTCTGTGATGCCACTAATACTCCCTCAAACAGAGTTGTGTCTTATAAATTTATGAGGTATCAAAACCCCCACAATTACATTGAGTACAGTTTTCTGAAAGACTGATTTTCCAATTTTTTTCATTTCATGGGATGAAACATGATTGTATAGGTTACTTTATTGTTAATATTTTACAAATATTTTAAAATTATTTATGGATAAGCAGTCTTGATACCATGATGCTTCTAACACATTAAGAAAAAGAAAATAAATAGAGGAAAAAAAAAATTAAAGCTGATTTTTCCCTTCAGTACTGGAATACAGAACATAATTGGACACCTGTTAGGAAACCTGGGACTTTGTGAATCAGTGAAGGGATTCTGTTGATTTCAGATGGATTTGCATTTCTGATTATTTCAGAAGAAAGAAAATAAAATAGGTTAAAAGTCTTTACATATTTCTGACGGTCACACTGTTCTATATATATACATATATTCTTTGGTTCTTTTCCCTTTTAGATGGAAACTTCTCTTATCCTATTGTTTTAAACATGTCATTTACCTAAGTGTCAGTAGTCTCTGTTTCAGACCTTTGACCTTGGACTGTGACCAGGTGATCAATTTTGTTTTCCTTGGGCCTGAAAGCACAGCTGACACAGCTTTAGAAATGCATTTCATCTTGATTTAGTAACTTTCATTTATCCATCTCCATTATTTACTTAGATGCTAAGACTACATCCTTTCTGGGCTATTTGTTTCTAATTGTTGAGGTAGACACACATAAACATGCTGCAGTTACTAAAAGTAAACAGTGTCTGGCTGCTGATAGTCTGTACATAAAATGACCAGGGCTTTTTAGATTCAAAAAAATCTCTTACATAACCATGGCAGCATTTGTTATTAATGAAAAAAAAGGGCTGCTTAGTACCAGTATGAAATGTAATTAAAAAACAAGATTCCAATAAAACCAGTTTCAAACGAACTTGTCAATATAAAACTCATGACAGAAAACTTAAGCACGAAAAAATATGATTTTCCTAAAGAAAATATTGGTGCACTATTTCAGGTTTTGCACAAATAAGAACACCTTTGTTTTTTGGTTTTTTTTTCCAGTTCTGAGTCCATTTCTCTGATGCTGCCTGTTAATAGATCCTTAATATTACATCCAAATATTTTGTCTATCCAAATCCATGCATAACAGACTCAGAGGGCTGGCATTATCACATGATGTTATACCATAGCCACATGTGGAAGTCATCTGCAAAGGAAATGCTTCAGAATCTTCTTGAGCAGGCAATTGCATTCATTCAGAGCATAAATGATAAGGTATTTCATATTATCACAAGGGCAACTTTTATCCCTCATGGTAAGTACACCTTTCACCTAGAATAAATTCTATTATTGTAAATTATAGAATTGTAAATTTATAGAATTATAAATTATATAATAAATATTTACTTACATAAGAAAGGAAGGTAGGATGGTGCCCTCACTCAATACAACAAGTATTTTAGGAAGCAAATAAGGTTATTGCTGTCACAAAGTCCTTTTAATGCAGTGTGAGATACCGATGGTTAAAAACTTGCATCTTGGCTTACACGCTCATTGTACTGCCTCAAGGACAGCCAATAGATTCCTATCCAGAACAGCCTCCATCTACAACCAAATCTTTTCCAAATCAAATTCTTATGTCTTCTAGGCCAAGCCAAAACCACAAAGTTCACGAACTGGCAGAGTTCATGTTTGATTAGGTACCTATATGCCATGTTCTAAAACTTCTGATTAATAAATTATCAAATTATTCTCTTTTATAGTCTTTGCTGCTGCTAGATTCCTGCTATAAAATTTAAAACTTATATATGTATTAAAACTATTCTTCTCTTCCTTTAGAAAATGACATGTTTTCAACTTATGTCAATGGACAGGATGAAAGATCTTTCTATTAACAGATAAAAGTAAATCCTGGTGCAAAAAGTAAATCCTAGTGCACTTGATAGGAACTGCCTGAACAAGGTAAAATTAAACTGCAGCTATCTGTCCCCACTATGGATTAACATACAGTGTTCTGCACTAAGATTATACTTCTTTTTTTTTTTTTTTTAGGCTTTATTATTATTAAAGACTAAACCCTATGTTTAAGACTGGGCAAGTTAATACTCTTGAATTAACTTTATTTTGTATTTTTTCCTAGTCCATAATGAGATAATCTATGAGCAGGACTCATAACTTTTAATTTCAGGATTTTTTTTTTTTTCCTAATGACTTTTAATATTAACCTTTGTTTGGGTGATAAAAGGAATTTATTTCATGTCCTTTGTGTGCTCTACATAGTCTGTTTTACTGCTACATAGATGACATACAAGTATTATTTGTTAAATAACAAGACCCAGGAGAATACAAAATAGAAAAACATTCCTGAAAGGTGATATTTGGTAGCTGAGTTTACAGGAGAGAGTAGTATTTCCATGTGGTGCTGCTGTAGCCATGCACCCTTTTCAATAGCCTGCTTCATGTGGCTGCCTGCACACTTGACCTGCACTTACAGATTTGATCATTCAATTCCTAGTCACACCACAAGCAGGCCACCTTCAATAAGTGCAGTTTGAAAAGGCTGTGATCTCTTTAGATTAGATACTTCTGTGTGGAAAGCTTCCCATAATTTTGGCACAGGGAATTGTTTTACAGTCTGTGATGACTAGATTCCTTTACCAAATTCTGTCCATCAGTGAGAAGGGGGGAGCGTATGCATTCTAACGATGATGAAGGGCAAGTTGGGGAATGGTGACAAGCAGACACCTAAAACTTTGGCAGGCTTTTTCCAACATGGTTCATGCAGCACTGGATGTGCGTGTATTAGCACTCTAAAAATAAAACAGTGGTTACGATCATTATTGGGAGGACATGGTTTTAGAAAAATAACTGCTCTTAGAAGATACTTTCAGTGACATAAACATATTCATGCTGAGATACAAATCACAGGGTCCTTCTATATTTTCATTATCCTCCTCTGAGGATTTACCATGCTATAAATGAGATTCTACAGGAAATTCACCCATACATAAAAATTTATAGTGTGATGTCAAGCTTATAAGGATTAACACTCAAATCATTAGATCCATATTTTAATCATAGTTGTAATCAATTATAGTTACATAATTTTGAATTTTCTCAGTCCATTTTTAATACACTCTGGCTGCTGTATTAATACTTTTTTGGTTGAGAGGAATCACAAATTGTTTCTTAAATTAGAGAAAGAAAAACATTGAATTCTTAAGCAGATAAAAAAGGCTTAAATACATCATGATTAAACCATATGTCTTGTACGATCATCTCTTAAGTACTGTAAGTCTTTACAGATGTACTGACCTCTTAGATTCCACAGCACAAATGAATCCCATTGCAACTGTGATATATTAATATTTGTCAAAGTCCTCCAAATTGAAAAGATTTTCTTTTTCTAGTACATGTGATTGCTTAGTTGAAAATTAAAGTTCTTGTCCAAAGAGAGCTGACAATTTGTTGCCTTCTATTCTGGGGAAATTCCTTCCTCCTTCTGTTAGATAATATTTATTGTGTTTCATTTTTAATGGCATGAGAACAATACTGGCATATTCATAGTTAGTAGAAAATGTTCAAGTCTTTAGGAACAAATGAAATTGAGAGCACCTAAACATCTTGAAGACTATCTCACCTTCATGTGTAGAAACTGACTCAGAAAAGAAGTTAGGGTAGAACACAATAACATCATTATTTTCATATTTCCCACATTGTTATACTGTTTCAGTGATTGTTTAATCAACAAGAAATTAATTTTTCTTTTTGAGATGTACTTTGTCCTGAACACTGTTTTATCTTTGTAATATTTGTGAGGATTGTTGTAGATTTGGGAGAATAGAATTGTGTCTAATTTCTACTACTGCAGACTCTTTGCAGAACAGGGACATGTCATGACAGCTAACTTTCAAAGAGCAGAAAACAGGCATCTCTGAAATATAAATAATGTGCATTGATTTTTGAAATTTAAAGGTTGTAATCAGAAAAACCCAACCAACCCATTAATCCAATCCACAACAAAACAGACTAATTCAGCCTCTAATCTTTAACTCAGTTGGAATCTAGCTAAAATGAACCAGGTAAGCCTGACACTTCCAATGCGATGGAGTTAATGAAAACACTAGGCAGTTTATTTCCAGGTCACATATGAATGTGATTTATGAAAAATACCCTCAGTTGAGTTTGATCACTTAAGAATTTGCTTTTTAAGTCATCCTCTAAACTTTGATATTGAAATAGTAGTGATATTTTGAGCCTTAAAACCTGCATCTTTACATACTACTTTACGCTTCCATTCTGACTTAGTTATCTCTTTTGAACTCACCAATGATGTTCTTTAAAATCTTAATTTTCTTTCTGAAAAATAGTATTTTTTGTTGGATTCAGAATGAACTTTCCATATTACCTAGGAGACCTAGGCTAGTCAAATTTTCTACATAGAAAAGTTCTGCCTTGACCATGCAAGGATAAAGTGTTGGAAATTTTAATGCCCAGCACAAAATGGAATGTGATCAGAATATTGTGGATTATATCATGGCCTCTATGGAGTGTGTAGGAGTTGCAATTGTGTGGCAGATTGTGAGCTAACACTGTGAATTAATAATTTTGCATTTAGAGGGATAATTGTGAAGAAAATGATAAAATTTTGTGTTGATTTAACTGAAGACTCTTGCAGTGTGATAAACATAAGTGATTTTTCTAAAATGATGGGTACAACAGAACATATACAAAGGCTAAATTACATCTTTAAGAAGAAATTGTCCATAGAGTAGCAAAATAGATTTACAAAAAAATTACCTGATGCCTTTTAGTAGATGGATTATAACCATAAATAGAGATGAACAATCATACACAGAAAAGTAAGACATAATTAATATAAATAAAAGTTTAGTCAATGTATTTCATTCCTTTTATGTGTTAAGTTACACAAAATTCTTCATAACAAAATATTTGTAGCTATTCTGCATTAAGAAAGAACCTGCAATAGCTGTGTCAGTACCAATAAACATCTAGCCTGTTAAAAATAATTGCACAGCTTTTTGTCTGAACTTGTCTGGTCCTGGTTCCCAACTAGTGAATTTCTTAGAAAGGGTGTGGGACAGGGAATCTCTCCCAGCTTTCCCTGAAAAAGTCAACTCAGCAGAAAATCTCTGTCAATTCATACTTAAATAGAATGTAATAGATGCAATATATAAAAAAGAAATTTCTGTTTCTCTGTGTGTCTCTCAAAACTCAACATCAAAAACTGTTCATGGAGGAATGCCAATGGATGTACTATATACTCTGGAAGAGCAGAAAATCCATCAGATGGTTAACACAAAAATAGACACAGAAGTAAAAATTCACTTTCTGCTTGGTCTCCTAAGCATGCATGGATCAAAATAATAATGGCAATGCGTGGCAGCTTTGCTTCCATAAAACAAAGAACAGTCATAGTTTCTGGCCTTGAGTGCATGAAGGAGGCTTATAGGGAAGTTACAAGATGTGATTATTCTAACAGAGCATTTTTACGGAACCAAGAGTATACCATGCAGCATCTCATAACCAAGACCAGAGAATTTTGAGCTGAAAGATAATATGCTGCGAAATAGGGTCAGATGCATAGTTATGGGCAGATCCCAGAAGAAATGCCATTGGTGAGCGGACAGATGGCATACCATGGCGAGAGCATTGCCTTGTTATTTAGTGTGGAGTAATTTCTCTGGATTCTTAATTTGGGTACCAGGAAACACACTGAATGTAGATGGTAATTCCTGATGGAGTTTAAGACTTCGTGAGAGATGGATAGATTCAATTATATATTCTGGCATTCACTATACCTTTCAGAAGACAAGGGAAAGCCAGGATAAACTACTCATGATTGTAGCTGTGTTGAACACTGTACAATGTGTGAAGCCATCTGTGAAAAAGATACAGAACTGCTATTGAATAATTACTATGAAAAAAATGTCTGTAATATACTCTAGACATAATATACTCTAGATACTCCTGATTAATTCACAAGGAGGTCAATTGCAGTAAATATGGGAGATATTTTGGCAGAAAAGGTTATCAAGCATGATTCTGCAAAAGTAGCAAATAAAACTGAGGAAACACTAAGGAAATTCCTGCTTAAAAAAAGATAAAACAACAGCTGTATGTCTGTTTTTTACCATTATCAACAAATGGTTTTTACACTATTAGAGTTCTTTTAAGGTACAAATTTGTTTTAGTAAGGCTACCAGTAGCTATTTTCTTTTTTCAGTATATTGATCACAGTCTAGAAAAGCAACAGTTCAGACTTAAGGACTCTGTTACTGCACAAAGAACACCAGCAGTTTAAATATCTACATCTCTTATATTCTCTGAAAAAGACCATGAAGTGTGTAAAAGAAATATATTCTGTTTTAGTCTACCATGTATGTTTATCGACATATTCATGGGTGCTGAGTAGCAATGGAGTCTCCAGAAACAGCAATTGAATACACTTTCTTGATGGCACCATTGGGACAATTAAATATTCAGTTTCACATGGAGAAATAAGTTAGTGTAGCTAAATGAAGACAGGAGAGAACACAACACTTAAAGTGTTTCTAATTTAAAGCATAAATTCACATACATAGGTCAAGTTCACTTTTGTCAGCAAATGTGCAGCTTCCAGTACCATTGACTGGTCAAAATAGGTATGTTATTGACAGAGGCAGAAAATAAGGTGTTCAGTAACAAACACACCTTTTCTTCTACAGTTCTGTGTCTGTCTGTCTGTCTGTGTAATTTTCAAAGATAGAAATCTTCTGTATCACTTATGAAAAAGCTTTATGGATTTGGAAAGAAGGATGTACTTGAGATATGCTGTTTTGATTTCATATTACTTCATAAATGTAATGACCTGTATTCCAGCATAGATATTTACATCAATGTGTTGAATAGTCAAAAGAAGATAAAAATGTGTATACAAAATTTTGAGGACTTGCATGATGTAATGTCATTATAAAAGGAAAATGAAGTTGAGAAGATTTTACCTAAAAAGGAGAGAGAGTATATTAGCATTTTGCCTTAAAAACTCAATAACAAAAAATTTAGGAAGTTATTTCAGACCTTGCAAAACTCTGAACTGAATTTAGTTCCACTTCCTAAATACATGATAAATTATGTTTACAGAATATATTCATTATATTCACACTTATAGAGGTCACAGCCAAAGTCTGTTACCAGAATTATTCTGTGATGGCAAAAAACAATAATATGCACAACAATGAAAGAAATGGTTGCTACAACATTTTCCCCACATTTCTGCAATTGAATAAGACCATAGAGAAGCTTCACATATTCACAGTATCCTCTAGTATGGAATCAAAAAGTAGATAAAGAACCATCAGGAACTAGAGAACTAAAAATTATGCTTTTTCATTACATTTTCATGCCCTAACAATGATTACAAAACCGACTGTGGAGTATCCTATCTTTTTCTTACAGGTTCTTATGCTCTTTTCCTACATAAGCAATCCTATTTCAATATTACTTACTTTAGCCCAATATGATCTGCCTTGAAGAAGAACTTGGCTTCCTCTTTTAATGCTAAGATAAAAAAAATATTATTCACCTGAGCTTCCAGAGCTACCACAGCATTTGAATGAAATATGTTACATTTTTAACATTTTGAATCATATGTGATTTGGGTTGCAAGCCAACATGAAGAAAGAATTTTCCAGAAATGTCTGAGAAATAGGTGTTCTAGTCCTACTGCTCCTATTTAAAGGTCAGGAATTATGACTTTTTACAAATTCTAACTCAAATTATACAAAGAAAAAAAATCAAAGCTATTTAGCAACAGTTTATGTAGCTACTTTTGGCATTAGGAAAATAAGTCACTTAGTATGCACCGCATTATAGTACTATTGTGCTGGCACCAATTTGTTTGTTTACTGATTGAAGCTAATTTAGCCAGTTTATAACATGTCAGAATTTTTCCAGGGGTTATAGAATACATGCTTTTTGGAGGCTTGCACAACCACTGATAATTAGAACATTAGCCCTTGGGTTGTTTCCTTTCTGTTTTTCCAAAAGGAATAAAAAAACACCTGGATGTGTAAAAAACCACCTGGGTAATTTATATGGAACACACACAACATACACATACACTTTCTTCTCCAAAACAGTAGAGCTTCTGTTTCCATGCTGGCACAGAAATGATTGATATAACTAACGACTGATGAAGTAAAATCACTAGCTGTTAATAATTTCACAGTAAGCTTGTGTTTGTTGTTATACAAAACAAGGACCTGATTCTTATGCATCTTTCTCACTGACATTACACAGAGATAGAAAGTGTCATCTAAAATTGATTTTTCTCTTACTTCTCATAAGAAAGATTGCAGCACTGCATCTAAAACTACTATCAATTATTTTCACATTAAAAATTTTACTCAGATAAATGAAGAATAGTCATAAAAATTCTATTTTAAAAAGCAAAAATCTTTTTTCTCTGTCTAGAAAATACATCCATTATTGAAAAATAATTATAAGACTTCCTGATGTGAAAAGAACTTTTTTTTTTCATTATATTCCTGAAATAAATTTAGCCAGCAGTCAAAAATATCCTAATTTTCATTTCATTTTCCTAATTGCTTGATAACTCACTGTAATTTTAAATGACTGATTTGTGGAAAACCAAAAAACTGCTATGCATTTGGAAATCACTTTCTAAAAAAACAATAGTTTATTATTAGTTTACAAATTAAGACCGGACAAATGAAAAATATTCCTCCAAGTAATTGAATAGGAAAGTTTTAATGACACAACAAGTGTGACTTTTTCTTTGATTTGGTTTAAAAGCTGTAGTCTGTTCACAAGGCCCACAGTGTTCATACATATAAAAGGAGTGGGAATTGGGCATCCAGTACTATTTTTTGGGGTTTTGTTGTTGTTGTTGTTGTTTGTTTTTTTTGTTTTTGTTTTTTTTTAAGGCATCTTCTGTATCTGTATCTATTGAGAGAACAGTGATTCTTGGAAAACTTCAAATATTCCAAAATCTCAACAAAACCTCAGGGAGAGAAGGAGACAAAAGTACTTATATCCTTTTATGACAGACTTATGGCAAGGATGCTCAAGATGTTTTGCCTTATCACACATTCTAGAAAAAAAAACCATTAAAATTACAAAAAAATACATAGATATTTCAGAGAAAAAAAATCTTAATATGTATTATTCCCCTAATAAGTAAAGCAACAATTTCTTCATTCTTCTCTTGTACTGGATCATGATGATGTATCCATATTGTGAACACATGTGGGTACAAAGGGATCTTGAAAACTTGGTTTATGCAGCTGAGCTATTTTGTGTTTATATGAAGAGAAAGAAAATCTTACTTCCTTTACTCATGCAAAACCACAGTTCTGCTGCAGGATTCAAGTACATAAACGACATAACACCCCTAGAAACAATCAAGAAAATTACGATACACACTGGGAAAAAACTTTAACCAGCGAAGACTAAAACATAAACATCTTTATTCCAAAACCGGAAAATATTTGTCTGACCTGAGCCATGCAGCATTCTCCATACCTAAGAACTGGCCAAGGTACAGTAGGTACCTGCTGTGAGGCCTCAGCCACCCTGCCAAAAAACCCCAGTGCCGGGAACAGAAAACTGATGCTGTAGGACACTGGCCATAGCTTTTTGTGGGTTTGTGGTTTCCTTTTAAAACACTGTAAAAACACCATGATGAAGCTCCTTTGTCCTTTGCCAAACCTGGGCTGTGTTGAAGCCTCTTCCTGACAGCATTCCGTCCCCATGCACCCTCCTCATGGGCTTGCATTGCGCCAATCAGCCATTACCACATCAGCCTGTAGAGAAGGGTCCAGCCCTGGATGCTCCTTGGCTACCCTGGAGTTCATATTCTTCCACCTGCTGCTTTTAGGTCATGTAGTCAAAAGCTGAAGTGGACTCACGTGTGGAGAAAGTTTGGGATGCTGGGAGGAGCAGGAAGAGGAGGCTGGAGGCATGGTACGCATGGCCTGCCTGGGAGTGGAGGGTTGCAGGCTGCTCAACATCACCCCTCACATGGCCACAACTCCATATCAAAGCAAATAACAAGAACTGCAGTGTAAAACTGCCTGACTTTTATTTCTGCCTTTCCAAGCTATTGGCTCCTTTACTAATAATCGGGATTTATTACTGGGCCCATCTGCTGCCTCTCTAAGGTCAAAAGGTAAACCTCAGCCATCACTGATGTCACCATCAAGGTAGCTGGTAGCAAATGGACCCTGACAAGTGTACTTTTCAAAGAATATTGTGGCAAGAGCACTCTGATCATGAAAGTCAAGCCGATAAAGAAAATAAAGTCCAAAATACTAAAAAGATGTCAGCTTTTAACCCATTAATCCAGTGATGGAGTACAGCTGTCAGTCTTCTATCTGAGTAACAGTCAGAAAGAAGAATGAGCTAGTATGCCCAGTGAAAATAATCAGGTCAATCTCTCTACAAGGAAATTCCTAGCACATCACATTTTACTGTATTCCTAGTGCAGACTACTCAAAGGTACCAAGAAGTGAGAGTGGAAAGAGGATGAAGTCCTTGCCACAGTATTTGCTGTTTCTTCTTGACATAATGATGTTTCATGAAGAGCCATCACTCTGGTTTGTTTCTCTCTTTTCATTTTCGCTCACCAAGACCCGGCTCTGAGGCATTCATTTCTGTAACTAAAGCAATGTTTTTCAAGTTCAAGGGATAACCTCTGTCCCTTGCAACTGCAGTTCTCCTGAATTCTGACACTGCTGTAATAAGGATCACAGTTTTCCTTCTGCACCGCTCTGTGTCTTTATTCAGGGTGATGTAAAGGGACCGCAGCTGAGGTTAAACTCTCCAGATAATTTTGTTGGTACGTTTTATCAGTTTCCGGGCAGGAAACTCCTTTTCGTCTGCATTTCCAGCTGAGAATAGAAAGTGAAAAGGGCAGAAAGACTGATGTGAGATAGAGCAGCCCTTTTTCCAGTGGAGATGGAGGATTTACCTCACAGTTTGAGAACAAATTAGAAACTGACAATGTGTCAACAAAGAATTACTTGCTTTGTCTCAGCTAATGTTTCAGAGGGGTTATCTATATCCATGCAGCAAAACCACAAACAAGCAGCAGGTAGCTGACAACTGATGTAAATAGCTACAATTCCTCTACTCTCAGGGTCATACATTACTAGCATCATTTTCTTCTTTCCATATCAAGCAGTTGGTGGAGATAGTGATTTGTAGTATATATATACAAATGAATTTCCAGTCAACAGAGACATAAACCAAATTTTTTTTCTGATTCCAGGTGCCACACCATCAGCAAGTGCTCATGGTCTGCAACCACTCCAACAATTTATTTTTACCTTCTGAGGGCAGGATGGGTAGTGAAAATGGAAGACATTGGTAAGTAGAAGCTTGTTTAGGTTAACCTTTCATATTTTTGCTTTTCCGCCTTGCATAGAAGGACTTATGTTCCTTTCCAGGCAGCAAGCAACAAGTACAGAGGCATTGATTAGTGGTGAGTCTTTCTCATTAACATCTTTTTACTGTTTAAGGTGATGGTGACTACAATGTCATAAAATCATGGAATGACAGAACAAATTGGGTTGAAAGGGACTCTAAATATCACCTCATTCCAAAAACACCTGCCATGGGCAGGGAAACCTCACATTAGCCCAGGTTGCTCAGGGCCCCTTCCAGCCTGGCCCTGAACACTGTTAGGGATGCGGTATCCCACAGCTTCTCTGGACAACTTGTGCCAGTGCCTCACAACCCTCACAGTTAAGAATTTCTTTCTAATACCTGATCTAAAACGAGTTTCCTCCAGCTAAAGCCATTATCCCTTGTCCTACCACAACTAGTAAAAAGTCCCTTTTCAGCCTTTTTGTAGGCCCCCTTTCAGGCACAGGAAGTCTGTCATAAGGTCTCCCCAGAGCCTTCCCTTTTCCAGACTGAACAGCTCCAGCTCTCTCAGCCTGTCTTCAGACTCCCTTTAGCATGGATGCCACATGGTTTTCTTCAATGCTTATACTCCCTTGAGCATTTGTTGCTAATGCCTCTGCTAAAAATACAGAACTGATTGGTTACATGCAGATTCACCTTCAGACAAAACTCTCCTTATGGGCTCTCCTACATCCCAATCCTAACACCCACAGACAAGTATACTCCATACCAGACTGCCAGTTTTGGTACCAGTTAGCCAGAGACCCACATCACCTTAGTGCAGCTGGCAATGACTAGAAGTCCTCTGCAGTCCACTGGAATTTCTGTGTCACCCTGAAATGGTTTATGACTGTAAGGCTCAAATCACAATATCCATTTGCATCTGAGGTGGAATGTTCAGAAATGGATGTGATAAATGTATTAAATATGGGTCAGCTGCTGGAGAGTGAATGGTATAATCTTGGGGGTTTTATAAAGCACATATGTGTTTGTACTGCCACAGTGCATGGATCTTCTCTCATAAAAAACATACATATATTACTGAGAATAAAACTGACCCATGAAAAATAACAGTTTTAAATGTGGAGTCTAAGGTCAGTCATCAAAGTGTGAAAGATTAAAAGTCCTGCTTTCAGTACCAATTTCAGCATAGCCTTACCTTTGAAGCTGTCTGAACACCTGAATTATTTTCCAGTGTATTTGATTCTCTAGAATAAAGGAAGTCTGCAAAGAAGGCTTAAGAGCAAATAAACTGAATGAAAAGCTAGTCACAGTGGTCAGATTGTCAGTCATGGAGGTTACATGTGCGCAAGGAATGGGTTTGGCAGGAGCAGAGGGCAAATTTACCCCCGGTACCTCACCAATCTCCCTGCCCTCAGAGTAGTAAGTGTCTCTAGAGATAATGGGGTATTTCAGCCTCCATTTGTTTGTGCCTTGGCCTCTGCTGAGGTTAAAATTGTGCCAGCTGCTGATAACTCTAATGGTGCTTTTCTGATATGGAAACCTATTCACCAGAGATCATAATGGGAGTATCAATGTTTAGTACAAGTCCTCTGCAGTTATCAGATATTAATGGCCTTTAGTCTGTATTGACCTCACAGACCAGACCGAAGCCAGGAATTCAGAGAGAGAGAGAGAGAAAGGATGACAATTGTTTTGTTTTAATAATACAGAAAGGAGAGATGTGACATGTTTGAAAATAAATCCTTTAAGGTTTACACCTTAACCTCTTTTAGGTCATTAAGGGAAAACCATAAATTTGTTTTACAATAGAGGAGAAAGATAAAACCACACAAAAAATACTATGCAGTAGATGAACACATGTGCCTTGAGAGGAAGACAATTTATACTTAGAAGCATCATTGTGCTTCTCAAAATTACATTTGTTCACCTGCTTCTTAAGTGTACGCTTGTGGCTTGTTAACAAAATGGAATTGTTTGCTATACAGAGACTCCTAGGTGCAAAGTTAGAGCTAGCCTTGTATTTTTGCCGTCTTGTTGTACTGTGTGGCAGGTTTTTAAGTTTTTCTTCCAGTTTTAATGTCTCTTCTTTATGTTCTTTGTAATTATGGAAGTAGAATCTCCTAAGTCTATTTTGTCCTTCAAATCAACGTGGCAAAAACATCAACTCAGGTAATGAGGCACAGGTGTACCTTGTAGGCACTCCATAAAGAATTCTTTCCTGGGAATCAGCCCAAAGTTACTCAGCGCATTTCTGTAATTGTGCTACATTAGGCAAATTACTATATTAAATAGCCCACATGCTCACATTTCCACCTGAGTGGGGTGACACTAGGTTGTACACTTGGGTTGTAATAAATAACAGGCAAGAGGAAAAGATTAGTTTAAGCAGACTTGCTAAACAGAACTTTTCTGCCTTTTTCACTTTTGTGTTTAATCACGTGTCCTCTCTGCATTTTACTTCAAAGAAGAAAAAACAAGGTCACAGAAGTTCCCACTATTGTCGTTTAGGCTCTTTCTTAATTATTTTGTCCTTCCTTCTCCTTATCCCTTCTTTTTATAGCAACAATATATGTGAGACACTCTGCTCCAGCTCCAGACAGTCATTTTTCAAATAATCCCTGCACGTATCAGATCCTTGTTCTGTAATTTTTTTAGATTAAATGTTCTGACTGCTCCTCTGTGTGTTTGTAACTTCATCTAAAATGTTGTGAGACACTGGCACCATTTTGGTCAAATCCTCAGAAGACATTATGAAACATTCGTTTCCTAAAATAACTGGCAATTGTTTTAATTTCTCTGTGATTTTTTTTTCTCCCTTTAAACTCTATTTGTTTCTCTCTTTGAACATATGTTTCCATTCCTCATTTGTTAATTTTTCACTGCCCTGTGTTAATTTCTTTCTAGTTATTTAGAGGGGGAATTTTATTTTTTTCATTTCATTAATAGGTTGATACACTTTAGGCATTATGAGACACTTCTTTTTCTTTATTTCTATCAAACAAGTATCTTTGTGGACTTAAGCCTACCTGTCAAATGGCAAAATAAGCTGTCATTCAAACTGGAGATTACTGTCCAGAAGATTGGTTAAAAAAAAAAAAAAATGTGTACTATGTATCAAAGCTCTTCAAGATCAACAACCAACATCTTCTCCCAGATAATTTCTTAAAAGGTTAATAATTTTCAGTGTTTGTTATAGAAATTGAGCACTCAGTTGACCTTCTTTACACGAGACTGCAATTTTCATTTGTATAGATATTTTATGAAAACTCTAGTTCCAGAAGTATAATTTGTAGAGACTGTTTATTTAAGTCTTCAGAATTTTTTGGTCCGAAATTATACAAGTATGAAGCCCTTGGCGAGCATAATTGTAAATTCATGAAATATTGTACAGAAAGGCGAACTGCAAATATATATAGATATTGATAACATAATTTTACCCCCTACATCTTTCAGTTCAATCAGAGTGTGTTAGATATACCCCGTTTTTGCATGAAATCACTGTCTCCACAGTCTTCCATGACAGTCCTCTTTCCACTACTTTCTCCCACTTCTCTGAATCTGATTAGCTAATCATAATGCTTATGAAAGCAACACCTTTGAGGAAAGCATATAAGTGCTGATTAACTACTTATTTCCTTTTAATGTGTCAATAAAAAGGTAATTACATTTCATTTGTTTTTAGAGTTGTCTTGGAGGAAAAAATTTGCCTGCTGGAACCAAATCCCAGGGATTAAAGCAAAAGGAAAGACATTAACTTTGCTATTTTCTTCAAGATAGAAGGCATTATTATTAAAA
The DNA here is from genome assembly GCF_015227805.2 of Hirundo rustica. Lineage (NCBI taxonomy): Eukaryota > Metazoa > Chordata > Aves > Passeriformes > Hirundinidae > Hirundo > Hirundo rustica. The sequence continues at coordinate 95,476,614 of NC_053450.1, forward strand.
AGTAAACTGATAGATTCTTTGAAATACTTGTTCCAAGAGCAAAATGACCATAACTTCTTTTAAAACATGCTGTTCCAATAAATGATCACATACTGAAAAGCTATATCCATGTCAGGATAATTATATCAAAAGGAATGACAAGAATACATTTGAAAACCCTTTGTTATTGCTCCTAAATTTAAAGTAATTTTAAATTGTGGGGGTTTGTACTGCTGTCCTCTCTCTTCTCTCAACTTTTCTTGCACTTTTGAACTGAAAATACAGTGGAAAACATCAACCACAACATGAAAAAGTCTGACACATTTCTCAGAACAGCATCTGCTGATTTTATTTTTGGTTACTAGACTGCTTAGAGCTGGTGATGACATCATATATCAGTTGTAAAATTTGCCTTCATTGGTGTCAAATGCAAAGCCTTGTTAATTGAGGCTGGGATATACTGGGATAGTTTATGTGTGCTTATCTTTTTATCAATATGATATATTTTTGTATAATAACTCTTAGCACCTGTATAACTTCATTAACTTCAACTGAGCCATGTCTTATTGATGCCAGTGCAAGTGCAGATAAGAGCATATTCTAAAAACACTGTTCCAGCGTCAAACAAATGTTACTGGCAGTTTTCCTCTTCATTTTATTGACAGCATTTTTCTTCTAATAGCTCTTAATTTTTTACCAGCATCTTAATAACAATACATTAGCAGTCTTTGTGGTGCCACAAACCGTTTTGTGTATGTTTTTATCAAACTTGCTCTACTCTAGTCTACTCCATGTATAATGAAGTGATTTCTCAAACAGTTGGGCCTGCTACAGAGATGACCTCTTGTGATACCATTCATTGTGGTATGCTAGCACTTTCTGCTCACACTTAAAAAGATTTGTGATTTTTGCATCTTGGAAGTACATTGACTGTAAGCTCTTTCATGCATTTTAATTCAGTGTCCAGTGACAGACGCTAAAGGCTGATTGGCTCCTCACAAACAAGAATTCTCCCTGCAGTCATTTGGTCTGAATAATTCAGGCTCCAGAAGATCCCCCAATTACTACTTTTTACACTATTACTGAGTCATTTCTATGGACCAAGTTTTGAAGACATCTGTCATTTTGACACAGACTAGTCTTCTATGAAAGGTGTATTTTTATCAATAGTAGTATTTGAAACAGAGTGGCATTAATTAAATACATTCAAATATTAGTTTCATCCAGAAATCTGGCAGAATTTAACATCTGCGCTTTAATTCAACTACAAAATCTGCAAAACTTCTTCCTCCAAAAGAAGTATTTCTGAAGTCAAGTGATTAAAAACATGGGACACATAGCATTTCACAAGGACAATAAAGAACTATAAATTAAGAGTGAAATATCCCTTCTGAATATTTCATGGTTTTACATGTCTGTCTGTCCACTCAGCATTGGTGTTGAAAACACAAACACATGAGTGAGCGAGCTTGAGAGTGGGACTTTTTTAACAGAGTTACATGCTATGAGTGGAGTCAATCAAGTGAGGAGTAAAAAATTCGTTTTCTGACAGGGGTGTCAGCAGAATCATCAGGCACTGATGACAACAAATCCATAGCTGGAGAAAAAACTGACAGTGTGAAACAGGACTCTAATACTGATTCTTCCTTTTCAGCTGTCCAGAACATAATTTCACAGCAATTACTACCTCAGTTGGTTTTACTAACTGCAGGCCTTAGATGTTTATCTAGTTACAGGGCAAGATATATAAGAAATTAAACCAAAGTGAAGAAAAATGCTGCGCCATGAAAAAAAAAATATTTTTCCTGATGTAAACTTTGAGGAGGATGAGGTCAGCAGAGGATGAGTACTATGTTTTCAGAGAATCTGCAGAGTGTTATTGACCTCCTCTGAGGTTAACTCAACAGGATCTATAGGTGAGTAATTTCTCCTGCTTTGATAGGTATGGGATTCCTGATTTATATGGTTGCTATGCTTTAGTTTATTAAACTAAGCCACAAAAGCAAGGCTGAGTTTCCAACAAAGGGGTAAAGGGATGAAAAAGATGTTTTAAAGCATTAACATTTTGTTTGTTGTTCACATGTTAAGTGCACTCTGTGGACTAGAGTGACGAGGGTCCCATTTCCAACACAGCATGGAGTGGGTGATCTCGTCAACTGTAAAATGAAGCCATAAGAGCACAGCATGAAAATGTATTAGCAACAGTTAGATAAGGGAGACCTCAGCAAGGCGTACACACTTCCAATTGGTGAAATAATGCTTTTACAAATTGTTTTTGGTACATTAAGTACCTTTCACAGCCAAAATTAAAAAAAAAAAAAAGAGAGAGAGAGAAAAGTAGACAAAAAATAAATAAATAAACAGAGCCACAGAATTGCACATACAATAGACAGAACTGGGACTGGTTTTTTCCTATTGCAAAAGTAATTTCATGCACTTTTTTTTTTATTCAAATTGTTTCCCAAGTTGACAGATCTTGTGTACAATGATAAATGACAAAGTGCTATGCAGCTGTCAGCCTGTGCTCAGAGAAATTGCAGAAAAACTCCCTAATAATAATAATAAATATGCGTTTCTTCAAACAGAAATTATTTTAAACTAGTAAGCACAGTGGTGTAGTAAAGTAGTATTAAACAGCAGTGAGGTGAAGCTGAGAAAGGATTTATATATTTGTACTAATCTAGCAGCTCTTTACTGGCTATGACATGCTGACAAGGAAACAAGGGTTATGAAAAATGATCTGACACTATGCTGTTAAATCTATGAATTTCAAAGTGCCAAATAGTCTGTGGCTTGTCAGGATTAAATGCCTGAGTTATTTCAATGCTTGTTACAGAACAACTAGGACTGTGATAACAAACTGTAAATGCAATAGTACCACAAGGAAGCCCGTTGACCATACTATGGATGGTCATGCTACGGCCAGTTGGTCATGCTATGGATGACCATAGCATGTCTTTTTTGGAAAGTCATAGAATTTCAGATAGAATATTAAAGGTTTTGATTCAATTCATAACAACTTTTAAAAGCAGCTCTCTTTGCTGGAAAAATGGTCACATAAAATTGTCCGAAGATGTGCAAGAACATGTAGTGCAATCTCTGTGCCAGATCCTAAAATAGATTGAACTTTTGTAGTTAAGAGGACTTCTAGACTGTAACATAAACTGGGGGTGTCTGAGTTAAGAAAGTACTGTCCATGTGTTTTCAAGTGAGCCTCAAAAATTTGGATCTCAATTCAGCACTTCATTGAATAAAACAGAGAGTGTTTTACTAAAACACAACATTGTCGTCTCACACCTGTTGAGGAGGTGCTGAGAGTCTCTTCTACTGAATGTAACTTATTCCATATAGAAACAAACATTTGATAGTTTTCATTTTCTTTTCTACTGACTGTTTTGAATACCTGAAAATGCTATTGAGTTTCATTGTTTGATTTCTGTAGGAATTAAAAATACTTCTTGGTGTTAGTTTACTTTATTTATATTTTTTGAGACTGATTTTAAACTTGGACATTCATCAGGTTTGGCATAGTGGAAATATTAATATCCTTTTCAATTATGACTACAGCTTTCAAAGAATAGGGGCAGAAAAATCTCAGAAAAAGATTAATTAAATTTTGCAGTTGCATTAATTCTTCAGTGTTTTACTGCAAACTGGAACTTCCTTATATCTCTCAAGTTAGAAAAAAAAAATAAATTCAGTGATATTTCTGACAAATTATTTCTTGTTAATAAACAGAACAGTGCAAAAAAGTCCTTCTTCAACAAAAGCTGTTGACTTAAATTGTTTATACCAATGACAGACTCATGTTTTCTCCCAATCACTTATGCTTTGGGGTTTTAAGGATGCTCTAGGGATCTACTGATACATGCTTTGTTTTGTGTCCTGGCAAAGAAAAGGTATTGTCTTTGTGAGGCAAAATGGCCATCATCTGCTTAGCCATATTTGCTTCAGCCATATATGGGGAACTTATGCTTCAGCATATTTACAAATTAAATAAAGACATAATCTTAGAAAAGAAAGAAGAAGGAGAAGAAGAAGGAAGAAGAAGGAAGAAGAAGAAGAAGAAGGAGAAGAAGAAGAAGAAGAAGAAGAAGAAGAAGAAGAAGAAGAAGAAGAAGAAGAAGAAGAAGAAGAAGAAGAAGAAGAAGAAGAAGAAGAAGAAGAAGAAGAAGAAGAAGAAGAAGAAGAAGAAGGGGAAAATAAAATCAAAAAGGAAAGAGGGGAAATGAATAAAATAAAACCAAAAATGAAATGTGTTTGTTATTGTAGATACTTCAGTTATTCCAGACAGGAGCCATGACTGGTATTCTTATCACTGGAGTTAAAATAAATGACTAAATTAAGTTTCTAAACTCAGTAATCTTTGTTAACAATGTGTGAAACCACATGCTAATGCATGAATCTGCATCCATCAAAATTACGCATGTAAGTTTTACAAACATTTTATTTCTCTTTTGCTAATTTATTTGATTGATATATTTAATTAAGCATGGAAAGACAATACACCTTCATATTTTAGGGTGTGCATGAACTTTAATGAGCTGTTTGTTTCTATGTTTGTTTTTTTTTCCTTTGGCCTTGTGCATCTCCTGATATCCTAATGTAATGGAATATTTTAATGGGATAGAAAGACAAACTGAAAAAAAATCCTGTGTTACTAATTTAATCTACTGTGGAAACTAATAACTCATTAAATTGTTTAGATTAGTTATGTGTCCTATTTACAGATTTGAGGGGCACTTGAAATCTTGTTTGCATGCACTCAGACCTCTTTAGATTAATAAATGCTACTGATTTTTGGGTGAATGACAAACAAGAAAAAAGAGGCAACAAATCATAATTAAAATAAAGCATGTATTGGTATTTTCATAAAACATATGTAGGATGAGACTACATCCACTAAAAACAATGGGGGTTTGGTTTTGGTTGGGTTTTTTGTGGTTTTTTTTTTTTTTTTTTTTTTTTTTTTTTTTTTTTTTCAATTTACTAGAGCCAGGATTACATTGCCAGACAAAACAAGGAGGTTTTTCAACCATTTTGAAAATAATCACATGGGTTTCATTTTGGCTAGTTGTCCTTCACTTTTGAATGCTCACAGTTCAGTCCTCATTACAGATGAGGCCCGGATGCTGCATGTGAGGAGCATGTCTGTGATCACAGCAGTCTCTACACCCAGATAAGATGAACTATGGTCTAAAGTAGGTGAGTCACCTTCTACAAGGAATAGACATTTTCTTTTGCAGCTGAACATAAAAGACATGTATTTATCTCACTAAAATATCAACCTAATATAATTCTGATATTAAAACTTTATTAAAAGAGTCCTCAGGAGAAGCGAGATGTGAAACTTCCTTCCACATTCCTGTTCTCTTCTTAAAACCATCTTAAAAATTAAAAATTTAAAATTTAGTTCTTTCTCCATCAGAGTCCAAATAGCAGCAAATTACTTACAAGACAGGATTTTATTGATTTGTACATATCAAAAGATTGTGAAGAGAAAGCACAAATGCCCATCCTCTTTTGCTGGATTGCCCAAGAAGTTTGATCTGGTTTTCCTGATTGTTGGCTTCCAGCACTAAGCACAGGAGCAAATTAATAAAAGATTAAGAAAAATCTTAATTTTAAAATTCCAAGGATAAACGCAATCCTGAAATGTACAAAATAAAGTTTTGTGGGTTTTTTTTTAATAAATCTTCACTTGGTCCTGATTTAATTGGGAAGTCTGTGATTTTTAAACTAATGGAAGAGAATAAACCTCTTTTCATACCCTCAAAATTTAAGCTTTTTCACTTAGATCTTGTTCATGTAGATTCCTCTGTAAACTCACATGAGATCTGTCTTTCAATCAAAATGAGATGTTTCTCTACTCTCATTTTCTTTCCTGAACTTTCATTTCTGCACTCAGAGGAGGGTGCAATGTTTACCTTCTCACTTTATTTAAATGATTGTTTGCCAATAAAACCACTTTCTAAAGCAAGGACCACAGTGTAATGAAAAGCAGCTTCATAATCCTGAAGTGTGGGCTAGAAAACTCTAACTTAGTGTTCAGTTTTGGACCAGAGCTTTCAGTGAAATTCTGCTTTCTGCTGTTTTAAAGAATGTCCAAAACTATTTCATGGATAAATATACTTGTATTTATAATACCAAGGAGATAACTTGTGTGCATTCTCAAGCATAGGATATAACGGGGTGGGGGGTGGGCGGGGGGGGGGGGGGGGGGGGGGTGGGGAGGGGGTGTAGAATTGAAATTTGTTGATTTTCTTTTAATTGTTAATTTCAAAAGTCATTTCCATTCTGGACCAATAGGAATTTTCCCTAAAACCTTCACAATGAAAACAATGTTTGAAATAGATGTAAAAAGCAATGTCCATCTACTCTTTTACAATGTTAAACTCTACTACTTCGCAGTACACAAACCACTGTCGAGGACCTTATTGCCCTGACTACAGAATTAAGCCTGCATTTGTATCAACCAGACCATTTCATGTAGAATGTGACTAAGGAATTCAAAGAGAAGTTAGTTCTAAAATTAACAAACCATTATGAGATAAATAAACAGTTTGGAGTATTTTATTCTAATCTTTCATTTCACTCTGTCTTCTTATCCCTTCTGTTCACAGCCCTGGAACAAGAGGGAAATAAGGATTGTTAGTGGTTCCTTGTGAACACAGTGCTCCCACTTTTAATTCTAAAGGAACACCCCCCTTGAAACCAAGTCCTTCACTTCTTGCTACATCATGGCCAAGTCTCTGGTGACTGGATCCCTGATAGCCCTATAGGCAGGGTCTATTGCAAGACTGTGTGATGCTGAAATAGCAGCATTTGACAAATTTAAAACTTGCTGTTTGTGCAGTCACTAAAAACTGCACCATTAGCTGGTTTTTCAGATTGCATGAGTGCAGATCATTAAGTGTTATTACAGTATTAATTATTAGAAATGTCCTGTACTAGCCAAATTAAATTGGGATAGTCAACGACCTGCAAGTTCCCAATACCACGGATAATTTAACAAGATCTCTGCCACACTATGCAAGGTATCTTCACATGTCAGTCACTTTATTTCACAATAAATATCAGTTTAGCATTTTTAAGAAAATTCAGAGAACAGCTTATATTTGGTATAATGATAATGTGGTCTAAGCAAATAACCAAAAAGACACTTGTGTAAGGATTACATCATCTGGAATGTTAAGAGTTAAAAATATATAATGAGCTTGATGTCCTCATACAGTATGCATATTTAGTTTTAATTGATATTTTGCACTGTTGTGTACATCCTGACTGCTGTCATGGTTTTGTGTGATTTCTGGGGCTACTGATCGGCTATATCAAACTAGTGGACAGTTTGAAATCAAAAAATAAAAAAGTGAAAACTATTTTAGCTGTTATTGACTGCATCTCCATGAGAAGAACAATTACTAGACACTTTCCATTGTTCAGAATAGAATGTTTTTCAAAAATTTTTCTACAGCACTTGCAAAACCTCCAGCCAGGCAGCCCTTGGTCCCTTGTTGACCTCCCTTCATCTATCTGGCTGAAACTGGCAGTGTATTACTGCCTCTGTGCTGTAGTTATGCCTGACAAATACTGCTTGGCAGTCTCAGATTCCAATCAAGCTGAGTTTGGTTAGTGAGACTTTTCTTTCATTGAATATAAATGTTTGTGTACAGTAACTGTCCAAGCACTGTGACACATTCAGCATTGTGTTCAAGTTTCAATTAAAGCTTGTCGTTAGCCATTTGAAGGTGTTCTTTCTTGGAAGTAAAACTCCAAAACAAGGGAAGAAAAGTAGATATATGAAAAGAAATTAACAACTGTCATCAGCTCAGTGTTTCTTAAATAAGGCAGTAGGCCAATACCGTTCTGTTTGCTATTTCAGGTAATGCCCAGTTAAAGAGCTGAAAGAGAGGAATATGTGTAATAATAATAAAAATAAAATAAAATAAAAAGTGAAATTAGGAAAAAAAAATTGGTAAAAAATCTGTTATCTGTTCCCTATCTACTGCTTTCTTATTATTAAGAGATACCTATAGCTGTGCATATGCACAACCAGCTGTTTCCATAGGGTGCTTTCCCTTCCGTGGTGGAGCTATATCTCATCAGGAGTGAAACCGGACTTTAAAACTCATTCTGCCAGTGTTAACAATTCTCTTATATACCCCCTGCAGCACAAGGCTTCTTTTATTGTGCCAAAACCTGTAGTGCCACACCCTGCCATTTTATTAACATTGTAGTCCTGGAGGCTTTTCATTTTAAAAGATTTCCAAGCAAAGCTACATTTTTAAACTTTCTACATTATTTCCTAAAAGAGGCATTGTTTTCTTTAAAATGAAAGAGGAAAAAGGTATTGTGCTCTCTCTCTCTCTCTCTCTGTTTGGTTACTTATTGGCAATGTAAGTTGATTCAGTGGCCTCAGAAAAGACTGGAAGTAAAAAAGTTATAGAGATTGAATAAAAGCCCTTTTTTAATGCTGTCCCACCCACTTATTCCATCTCCCTTACTACTGACAGTTTTAGTGTCTCTAGTTTGCCTTGAAGTTGTAATGTGCTCTGAATGGCTGGCATTGGAGATGGATCTTTATCTTTGACATACTCTACCAGGGCTATCAGCTGAGCCAGTGAAGTGTTGAACTGCCTGCTGAATGTCATATGGCAGCCACAGATCATGTATCCCTCTTCTTTCCTCACATCAAACTCCCGGGATGTATAAGCACGTTTGCAGTTTTCTAGTGTGTTGAAACACAAGACACTACATAACAAGGTTTTCAGTAGCATCCATCCTGTAGTGAAGCACCTCAAAGGCCAGTTATGAACTTCATGGATTCCTCTTCTTTCATCTTCTTTGACAAAAGGTTTTCAATATGATTGCATCTATAAATCTTTCAACTATACTCATTAAAGTTTATGACAGGGCAGCTTTTACATATCTGGTCAGATTTGCTTGATGACTAAGTTGCAGATTTGCAACTTAGAGAAAACAGCTGAAGAGCTTGCTTTAGCTGACAAGCTCCCATTAAAGACACAGCACAACTTAAGGTGACAGATTTAGTCAGGAATCATGAACTTATTTATTTACTTCAGTCATTTAATTATGTTTCTGTTCATTTGCATTGTTTCCATAAGGGAAAAACTTCCTAAGGATGAGAAAGGAAATATAAAACAAAAGAACCCTATACTTATATATCAGCCTCCAGATATCACAAACATGGAGGGGAAAATAGTTTTTTTCTGTGTTGTTTTTAAATCTAGCCCTATCAATTGTGCAGATTGATCTTTACCACACTCAGAAAACAAACACTGAGCAGACAAGTCAGCACAATGGCCTGTGGGACACACAGCCCCACTGCTCTAAGTGGATTTCTGGAGTCAGAGATGTCCACTTCTAGGAAGAGAACAGTTTAGATGTTACACTATTTATCTATTCCTACGGGGCCCTTAATCAGGGAATCAGAAAAGTTCACAGAAACAGTGCACTCCCTCAGAAACCAGATTAATAAGTGGAAGTTCTATCTAAAATACAGTTTTATTAGTTACTCTAGAACTTACTTATTTTAAAAGAATGTGGCTGAATGGAAAATGGGTTTCATTCTGCCTACCCAGTAAATAATTAGAAAGGTTCCCACAGAGACCTCTCTCTAAATAATCTTACTTTTAAAATTGGCTGTTATAAAGGCCTTAATATAGTCTGATAAATTTAAGATAAGTCCAGAAATTTCCATTCACTTAGCAACTATGAAAGAGTAGAGAAGCAACCTGAAGTGAACAAAGGGTCAAGCAGCTGGAAATTTATGCTATGAACACCAATTCACACCTGTTAACTACTGTGACTAGGTAGCAGACAACACCAAGCATATCATTTAAATGGACTTTTCACAACTAGGTGTGCCATTAATTCACTGATTGGGGTCATTGAATCTGTTCCCTAGCAATTGTCCCAATTAAGCAGCCGTGCTATTTATCAGGGTGCTTATTAAGTTGATTTGTGAGCATGTTTGTGTACCTTTACTTTAAACCCATATACACAATAAACAGCTGTCTTTAAAAAAGTGTATTCCCACCAGTAAAAAATAAATAGAGTCACACATGAGTGTGTTAATAATGCAGGGTAATAACCTCAGCAGAGAAAAGGAGGGAAAAAGAAACAAAGAGCCATTAAGTACAAATAAATCATTGGGCACCAGGAGTATATAATGCAGAATTTTTAAAGATGCTTGACTACAAAAGTATCCCAAATTTTTGCTTTTTTTGGCTTTCATTTGCCAAAACGCTGACTGTCTGTGAAGCTTAATTATGGATTTGATCTTCAACAGTGTCAAATGCTGATTAAAATGGAGTTGAAAAGGGGCACAAATGAATGACTGCCTGCTGTGCATGGGGTTATGTTCAATCATTGAGGATGCTTATAAGGGATCAATGAACAGGAACTCATTATATCCTGGCCAAAACTAGCCATAAGCCTGGGAAAGATGCTTATCTGCAGTCCAGCTAGGTCTATGAGGGTTAAATTATGTATTGTTTTTACTGTTGTTTCATTTCACAAAACTGCAAAAGTCCAGGCAACATTTTGTCAGAAAAAAACAATAAAGAATATGAAAAGCCCATCTTCACAGAACATTGGACATTGCAAAACAACCTACAGCTATTATCGGATATATCAAAACTGACAAGTAAAACTTTGGCTGTTGATTGAACAATATTTCACATGGACAGCACAAGCTCGTCCACATTTACTTTTAAATGGAGCTGCTTATCCTGGAGAACTATGGGTAGGAAGTTTATGAGCTTAATTGAATTGGTGGTATTTGGATGATTGAAAAAAAATTGGTGACATTGCAAAACTGGTTGTTAGATTTCCAAGAGCAAAACACCTCTCTTGCTCAACACTGAGCTCTGGGAATGGCAGTGGATTTCAAGAGATACTAATCCTGTTCACGCGTCTTTTCAGGGCACTCAGTAGAGGTTCACGGATCAATTTTTAATGTATTTGCAATTAATTTTGTCATGCCCAAGAGAAAAAAATAGGACCCCAAATGCTAAATCTAAATGGACTGACACTTACATTACTCCTATGTCCTAACAGAGCCTCAGTTTTTTCAAGGAAATGTTTTGTCTTCTTTTGACGTCCAGCTGGAATTTAAGCACCTCCCAACCTCTGTCACATCCCCACATCTCTTTCTCATAAGTCTGAAAGTCCTATTTTATTTATATCTAATTGTATGACAGTCTAATAATAATAATAATAATAATAATAATAATAATAATACATACATACATACATACATACATACATACCAAACAACAATAACAACAATAGAGTTAAACTCCTTTGGAAAACAATCATTCTTATTCAGTCTACAGAAAGGAAAACAAGAAAGAGGAAAGTCTCAAAAAATGGTGTGTAAATTTCTGTGACTCTACAGATGTATATTAGAAATTAGCTTAAGCATGACCTTTCTGCTTACATTTATGGAGTATGTTGTGGAAAAACAAAAACCAAAACATGTATGCATGTTCTGTTGCATACATTCAGTGTTAAATGTCTGCCTCAAAGTGTATCAAATGCCTTGTGTCTCAGAAGGTAGTTCCTCTGAACAGAGAGAGGGGTGGGAGGGGCATGTCACTGCAGGCATTATGGAGCTCTG
>NC_053450.1:95493236-95523236 GCF_015227805.2 Hirundo rustica
CCAAGAACCTCGAGAGGCTTAGTTTCACAAAGCCCGGGGCAGTCTGATCCCTTGGGACCCCGAGAGCGCCAAGCTGGAACGGTGGAAACTCCCGGGCTGGTGGCTGGGACATCAGGATGTCCCCGGCAGGCAGAGGGGAATGTCCCAGCAGGCAGGGGGGTGTCCCGGCAAAGTGAGCAGTGCTGAAGAAGCCATGACGGCTGGACAGGGCTGACCCAGCTTCAGCAGGGCAGGCGAAAGGGCTCCGAGTTCCTGGGCACACAAGCAGGTGATGGTAGATCTCCCAGGACCAGACTTTCTGTTGACAGTGGACTCCTCCCTCAGCAAGCAGCAGCCTGACGGTCCTCTCCAATTCGAGAGCAGGAAGGACCCCCAGCTCCACCAGCCCTGTCCGTTTCCCTCCCCTAAAGCTCGTGTGATCTTCCCCCTCCTGACTTTCAGCCACGTCTTTTGTGTGGGTCAAGTACCCTCTAAGCATCAGTACTTAGTCTCTTAGCAATTTATGGGGGAAAATTCTATTGGGGGGAAGAAAAAAAAGAAAAAAAAAAAAAAAGAGGAACAAACCTAACCCCCAACAGTCCTTTGCACCAAATAAATTCTTTTTCTATTTGAACTAGTCCCTAAGAAAGCTTCATTTTCCACACAAAGAGACCGAAAGCAAGGAGTTTCTAATTTTCTCTGGAAACCAGGCTGACAGACAAATATTCATTCCAGAGGTTTTGGTATACTTTTGGGTATCCTAGATGCAAGCCATAACCAAAGGTGCACATTAGTAAGCGTGTAGAGGTTTCTGATTGGAAGATTTTTTAGTCTTCATGAAGCAGTGCTTAGAACCCCCAAAAAGCCTCATGGGAAAATCTTGGTTGCATTCATTCAGTGCATGAATGAATGTAGAAACAGGATCTAGTTCTTTAAATGAAATTTTCTCTTTGGCTTTGGAGGTGCATAATATATTATTAAAGAACATGAAGTATCAATTAGAGTATCAACCAACCCAACAAATTTAATTTCCTTCTGTAATGTTACCGTCTCAACCAGTATGTGACTGGAACATTTATGTTAAGAACAGGAAAGTTTTTAAGTTGAACAACAATAAAGGTTTATAAGTCATGATGTTAGAAATGTTGAAAAGACAGCTAAGCCTGACATGCCTAGAGACCAAGATTTAGTCCAACCACTGCACTTGCATAGAATATGTGATCAAAGAGGATGATGAAAATTCTTTTTAAAAGGTGAAAACAATAGTGGGTGAGTTCAAAGCCTGTTCTCTGTCTTTTCTGAAAAGACCCTATTTACCTTTGAAACTTTTAGAAAAACGTTGGCAAGCAGCTCAGGCATCTGCAAGGCAGGGCAGCAGCCTGGCTGATGGAGTGGGTCAGAAGGCACAACTAATGGAAGTGATTAGTGGGGAACAAGTTAATGGGAACAGCTAACACAGAGAACTGCTATTGAGAATGGCCGATATGAAAAGCTAATGGAGGTAGCTAATGACAAGAGCAGCTAGTGGGAACAAATCGCAGGGCTTTCACCCTCCAGAACAGCCAACCTGACAGATACGAATGAAAAGCAACAAGTGCTGCTTTTAGAGGGAGAGTTAACAGCTAACCTGGAGAGTAAGCAGTCAACATTTTCACACTAACAATCCAAGAACTTTGATCTGAGGAGGTTTCTCCATATATAAAAGAGCATTAACTACTTCAAATTCAAAAACATTGCAGAGTTTTGACAACAAGCCAACCTTATGCATAGTTGGGTTCTTCTGCACTTGGACAACAAAAGTCTGGGCACTCCAGTAACTAGGGCAGCAGCCATTCAGAGCTGTCATGGATGAATTTAAAGAGAATCGCTGCAGCAGTACATGCCAGGGTTGTCTACATTTTTCAAACTGACTGTTGGATTCATATAAATTTCAAACTTTGCTCCCAGTGACAAATTTTGCCTGTTTTGTCTAAATCCATTATGTTGATTAGGAAACTCCTTTCCCTTGACTGAGACAGAGATGTAAACTCTTGATGTTTTGGATGTGCAAAATGGCAGAGTTAAAGCTTCCTTACTAACTGTATTCCATTCTTTCACTTGTCTCTCCCTCCTTGTAAAGAAGCAAAAGACTTCTTTACAAAAGAAGCAGAATCCCAGTAGTAATCTGGTGAAATATTTGTAAAATTAATTGCCAAATAAGGCATTCATATAGAAAACATGTTAAGCACGATGTATTACCTTGCACCCTGAATGAAGTATTTCATAGAATTTGAAATTCAAATGCTTTTATTAAATGAAGGTTTAAAGATGTTTCAAAATTGAATACTAAGCACAAGTGGCCAACTGTCAGTCAAACATATCAGTGAACTCAGCTGCATTGGCTTAAAACTGCATGCTAATGTAAACACACTCTTCAGCTCCTGTTCAAGGAAAATGACAGTTTAGCAAATGTTATAATCCTTTAGGGCAAGCCTGAACCTTCAGACTCAGACAGACGACATAAAACTCTGACATCCCAGGATGAGCTCCGGAAAGGAGCTATGCCTCCCAGGGTATGTCTTTTGTTCCGGTACAAATACGACTGCTAAAAGATTCACGTGAAGTATTTTTAAGCACAACTACAGGTAGCAGGAACAGTATAGCCATTACAGCAATTCTTCTCTATATATCCAAGTCAGTAATCTGCTTAAGAATTCTTTTGCGTGGCTACTCCATTTCATGCCCAGCTGGCCTTGGTGACCAGACCTTTATATGTGGAAATGAGTCTTCTTCTTAACTCCACAAGCCAGAGCAATTTACCATTAGTGAAAAGTATCAGTTTTGGTATATTGCTCTCCTTGCCACTTAAAACTACAATCCCATTGTTTCTTTGGAACAGAGATACCCTCACTTCTCTCTAATCCACTTGAACATCATAGGAGAAATCTGAAAAGTTTTGCATTATAATATCTAATATTTTTGGATTACATGTTCTGTCGCGGTGCCTTGTCGCTTCACACAGACCACAGGCTAGCTCAGGGGCACTGCGGCTGGTGTTCTGTGGGTCGGGGCAGCAAGGCACGCAAGCCACCTCCTCCCCGTGGGTACTTGGTTCCCCACCAGGCGACAGGACAGAAGATGTAATCACGACCACGGCGGCAGGGAAGAAGCCGACTCCCAAGAGCAGTGCGAAAAGATGGTTTATTCAGGGAGCAAAGGACGGAGCTCTACCTCGGGAGGCAACTGCTCTCGGAGAGCCCCGAGCAGAGCTGTGCATGAACTTTTAACTGGGGGAGGGTTCAGGGGAGGCGACAACAGGTCAGCCAATGGGAAACCGAGGGGGTGTAACTGGGGGTGTTAACCACAAGATGGGGGTCCAATCCCAAGAGGGAGGGAGGAGACTGCTCGGGCACCCACCAACCACTCGACGCCCTCCCTGGATCTTTCCAGAACCCAGGGAAGGGCCCTAAAGTGACTGACAGGGTGCCCAAGGGGAGAGAGAGGGGATTGACAACTGGGGTAGAGGGGGTAGGGATGATTGACATTTAACGAAAAGTTATATAACAATACCAAGGTTAAAACCACTGAGGGAGAACAGGGGGGTACAAGGAACAAACCAAATTACAGAGGACTTTAAAACATACACGAAACTCATCAATAATTCAACAAATTAAAAACACGCCGCTACATCTCCCCCTTTTTTGTTTTTAAGATGAGGTGAACTGAAAGGGAGGAGGGAGATACTCGGAGTTAGGGTAGCTGGAGGCGAACCATTCGTGTTGGGTAGGATACCCCAGTCCATGATCTTCCAAATCAGGGTTCCTACCCTCATCGTCCTCCATTCTGTCCATTTCCATTTCCTCTTCCTCCTGTTCCTCTGATTCTACAGTGACTCTGTTGACTGAGGGGGAGCGCGAAGTGGAAATCAAATTTAAAATCATTCTCTTGAGCAGTCCGAATGAAATCACAGTTAGTAATAAAATGAACAAACACAATAACAAAGTCTTTAAGGTAGATGAAACCCAGCCTGTGAGTCCCCAGTTTCCAAAAAGTTCATCCAGCCAGCCGCCTGTCTCCGTTTGATGTTGGTGATCATCTCTTTCATCCGCTGGATGGTGGTGTGGATGTTTTCCGCCTTGGACGACAGGTTAAAACAGCAGAGACCCTCAAACTCCTCGCATCGGTGGCCATGTAATAGAAGGAGGTAATCAATGGCCGCCCGATTCTGAAGAGTTGCCTGCCTCGATGTCTCCGCTTCACCCAGGAGGTTTGTCAAGGCATCAGTTGTCAAATTAGCTTGTTTAGCTACCCAGCACTCTAGGTGGGCCAATTCACCTAAAGCCTTAGCAATTGCCACCCAAGGTAAGAAGATGGTGACAGCAACTCCTTTTGCCTTCGACCAATGTACAATTTCGTGATCACAGTCTGGGTCAATTGCACTGAGATCTCTCTTTTGGATTGCCGAATTCCGAGACAATTTACGTTGCCAATTCGCCACAGAAGTTTTGTTGGGTGTAAACAGGCTCAACTGGCCCAATGTACAAGGTCCTCCTGTGTGGAGAGGGGGGATGCCTGCCCATGCTCGGTCACCGCAAATCATAAATACTCTTTTTGGGAGTTTGAGGGGTTTGTGCCTGGTGGTAGTTGGAATGTGCACTTCCACGGTGTCCTGACACCAGTTGTCCGGCACCAAACGATGGGGACGGATCTGATGGTATAGTTTGTCCTGTCCCTTTGGGGGGGTATATATGAACTTAACACAAAAAGAGGCGTTAACTGAACCAAGGAGTTCTAATTCAGTAGGGTAGGAAGCTAATTGGGGAAGGGAATGCTCAAAACGATGCCAAACGGAAAAGGGGTTCTTAATTGGGCCTCTCAAAGTATAAGGGTGGGGCCGGACCTGGTTGGCGGTTTGTAAGTATCTGAGGAGTTCCGCACGGAACTCCTCGGGCTTAAAGGGGATCCCCACGAGGCAGGTTGAGAGAGGGTCATCTGCCGACGCAGCCGCAAGGCAGATGTGATCCTGGCCCATGGACCTGGCCAACGTCGCCCACACGTTGGCCTTCGGCTGCGGAATGATCCATCCAGCGGCGTGGGGACAGAGGCTGCTGACGACTAGGTAGACCCCGAGGAGAAGATGGAAATCCCTCAGGGGAGGAAGCTGTGCTCTGGCAGGAATCATCTTAAACTGAAAGAAACTGAAGAACATATATTAATTGATATCTGTAACATCAGGGGGAAAAGGGGAGCTCTTCCCACGGATCGTCGTCCCTCCTTCTGCGCCTCCATGCTGCTTCTGTTACCTGGATGGATTTTTTCCCATGGGACCCAGAGACTTTTGGGACGTAGGGTCTCACCCACTTTGATGGTACCCACTTAGGCCCAGTGGGGGTGGAAACGCAAGCGTATCCACGACCCCACGTGACCAATTCGTGAGGCCCTTCCGTCCGTCCTGTCTCTGGATCCCGGACCATGACCAGCGGCTTTTCCCTTTGATGGAACTGAGGGTTTGCACCAAAGTGCCGCACGACTGGGGGGTTCAATCCCTCGAAGGAGCAGTTTAAAAAGTTGATAGTAAACAGTGCCCTGGCCAATCGAATAGAGGGTGGTTCTGTCTTGAGCACCTGTTGTTGTTGGTGCAGGACTTGCTTGATGTCTCTGTGGGTCCTTTCGACCACGGCTTGACCTGTGGGGGAATGGGGGATGCCGGTTTTGTGCTCCACCCCCCATTGCTGCAGGAAGCTGCAGAATTCCCTTGAGCGGTACGCTGGACCGTTATCAGTTTTAAGCTCCCTCGGGATCCCCATGAAGGAGAAGGCCTGGATAAGGTGTTTGATGGCATCCAAGGACTTCTCCCCGGTGTGGGCGGAGGCAAAGACTGTCCCAGAGAAAGTGTCCACAGATACATGTACGAATTTAGAACGGCCGAATTCCGGGAAGTGGGTGACATCCGTTTGCCACACCTCGCAGCTCTTAAGGCCCCTGGGGTTTACTCCCGCACTCAAGGTGGGCAGTGCGTATTTGGAGCAGGATGGACACGCGGCCACGATTGCTTTGGCCTGTTCCCGGGTAAGGTGGAACTGGCGAACAAGGCCAGGCGCATTCTGGTGGAAGAGTTGGTGGCTGAGTTTCGCTTGCTCAAAAACATTTGGCAGGGGGGCCATTGCGACAGGGGCAGCGAGAGCATCAGCTTTCCTGTTTCCCTCCGCAATGAACCCTGGCAACTCAGTGTGCGATCTCGTGTGCATAACATAATAGGGGTGCTCTCAGTGGAAGACAAGTTTTATTAGTTTCGAGAGCAGTTCAAAAAGAGCAATGTTGGACACCTCTTGCAGGATCGCCTGCTCTGCCCTAGAAACCACCCCCGCCACATAGGCGGAGTCAGTAACCAAATTGAAGGGTTCAGGGAACTTCTCGAATGCTCTAACGACAGCGGCCAACTCAGCAATTTGAGGTGAACCTTCCACCTCAGCAATATCTGCCTCCCACTGCTGAGTCTGAGGATCTTTCCAAGTCATGACTGACTTGTGGGATCTTCCGGACGCGTCAGTGAAAACAGTTAGAGCCTCAAGAGGTTTCCTACTCTGAACACTTTTTACAGAAAGAACAAATTGAACATCCTGACTGAAAATTTTATGGGCAGGACGATGTATTGAAATTTGTCCTGTAAAGGAATCCAGGGCAAATTGCAGGGCTTCATTTTCTTGTAGCAGATGTTCTAACATTGCTTTTGTAATTTGGCCCGATTTTAATCCAATTGGTATGTGTATGCACTCAAAATCACACCCGGCCAGATCTCTGATCCGTGATCTCGCCTTGCGGATCAACTCAGCTACCAACTCTTGTGGCCGGGTCATCCTTTTGGATCGCTGGTGGCTAAGGAAGACCCACTCTATGATTAAGAGAGGATCATTCCCGCCTCAATCCTTTTTGGTGTTATTGCTCCATTGGAATATTACCCCATGGAGATGTGGCAATCTTCCCATTACAATGAATTTGAAAGGCAAGCCCGGGTCACATCTGTGGGCTTGCCTGGTGGACATACAATCTTGCACCTTTTCCAGGTCACTCTTCGCCTCCGGGGTAAGGGTCCTGGGAGAACAGAGCTCCTCTCCCCCTTTCAACAAATTGAAAAGGGGGGCTAGGTCTTCGGTGGTCAGGCCTAGCCAGGGCCTTACCCAATTCAATGCCCCACACAGCTGATGGAGATCTGCGAGGGTGCTTACCTTTGTTTTGATCTCCAATTTCTGAGGAACAATGGTCCTCTTACTGATCTCAAGTCCGAGGTATCGCCAAGGTGGCATCCGCTGAACTTTCTCTTCTTGCAGCTCGAACCCTGCAGCAATCAATGCATTGATTGTCAGGTCGAGCGCGTGGGACAGAACGTCATCGTTCAGGGCACACACAAGGACATCATCCATATAATGATGAATGATGGCCTTGTCTGCGGCTGCGCGGACAGGGGACAGCAAGGAAGCTACGAACCACTGGCAGATGACAGGAGAGTTTTTCGTCCCTTGTGGGAGAACTCGCCAGTGGTAACGCTTCCTTGGGGCTACTCGGTTGGTGGTTGGCACCGAGAAGGCAAAACGCGGGGCATCGTCAGGGTGGAGGGGAATTTGAAAGAAACAATCTTTAATATCTATGATTGCCAATTGCCAATTTTGGGGTAGCATGGTCAGGGAAGGCATCCCTGGTTGTAAGGGTCCCATGTCCTCTATAACATTATTAATTTGTCTGAGGTCGTGGAGGAGCCGCCACTTGTCCTTCCCCGGTTTCTTGATTACAAAAACCGGGGAGTTCCAAGGGCTATTTGTTTCAACAATGTGGCCTTTGGCCAACTGCTCTTCCACGAGCTCTTCGAGCGCCTTTAATTTTTCTTTGGATAGCGGCCACTGCTCTACCCAGACTGGGGAATCCGTTAGCCAATTCAGTTTTTGGGTATGGCGCTCCTCAGTGACCGCCACGGAAAATCCTGAGAGGGGTCGGGAATGTCAATTGTGACCCCCCATTGGGACATAAGATCTCTCCCAAGCAAGGGTTCCTTATAATTTAAAACGAAAGGGCGAATATTAGCCAATTGCCCTCCCGGTCCCTTAATTTGGACCACGCTTTTCGATTGTTTTGCCAATTGTAGGCCCCCTACACCTTGTACATGTCCTGCCACGTTTTGCAGAGCCCAATGTGACGGCCAGTCCTTGGCGGGCACGACTGTCACATCTGCCCCCGTATCTAACAGGCCCGTGATTTTAAGGGCCTCCCCACCCACACTAAACTCACAAGCTACCCGGGGTCTTTCTTCTGTGATGGCCTGCACAGGGCAGACCATCAAGGTCTCAGATGTTACTTTTGGTCCCCGGGTAGGAATCATCTGGGCAATGACTTGGCCCTTCGCTAAGTAAGTAGGTGGGTGGGCACAGCGCAGCCAGAGAACGAGTCTCCCAGGGTTGTTGACCAGCGTGCCTGGGAGGATCTCGATCTCCAGCGGTGTGTGTTTACAGTCCCCGATTACGATGAACTCACCTTCTTCGATTGGCCAGGGGCCCTGCTCTTCGGTATTCACCGATGCTAAGACCCAGTCGGCGGTCCTGAGATGCAGACCCTCGGTGAGCCGCAACCAATATGGGGAATATCTCGAATCTGTAGACAAAATCGGTTTTGAAAGGTCATGGTCAGTGGGAAATGTCACATCCGGTGAAATGGCGTCTCTGTTATTAATCGCATTGGGCAGCATATCATTGGCGCTCTGATGATCTTTTTCTCCCCCCTTCATCCGGTCCACTCTATTTTTGTCTTGGCGCCAGGTGGACCTGCGCACCCCACTTAGTTTTTTTGGTTGTCCATTTGACTCGCTTGCCCCTCTCCTCCACCTCCCCCTTTTTTGTTTTTAAAGTGGTCAAAGTCTTTCTTTAGTTGACACTCTGTCGCCCAGTGCCCCACATCCCCACAGAGGTAACAACGCTGTCTGTTGGGGACATATGGTCTTCTCTGTGGGGTTGGCCCAGCAGGTGGTTGCGTGGTGGCTGCTGCAACTTTGGGAGTCTTCTTTTGCTGTTGTGTTTCACTGGCTTGTAGTAGGGGAACCTTGATTTGGCAGACGCGCAGCATTTCCGCTAAAGTGGGAGGGGGGTCTAAGGGAAGGCTAAGTATCGCAGTTCTACACAGCAAGTTGGCGTTGTTAAATGCCATTTCCCTTAGAATCCCCCTTCTCGCTGACACGTCCGGGATTTGAAGCTCGACTGCTCTGGTGAGCCTTTCTACAAAGGCGGTGAAGGACTCCTCCTGCTCCTGGAAAATCTTAGAATATGATGTTATAGGGCCATCGGGGGCCATCCCGAAAAAGGCTGTCATGGCGTGGTCGCGCACGACATCGAGGGCTTTAGGTGGGATGATGTTCGCCTGATCAACAGGCGCCGTCCAGCGTCCCTCACCCATCAGATGATCCAGGGTGAGGGCATTCCCTTCCTCGTCGACCGCGGTTTCAGGGTCGACGAGGAGACTCAGCAAGGCATCTGAAAGCAGCCGCCTCCATGCTGATTCCCAGAGTTAGAACTCTGTGGAATTCATCAAACATGAAAACAGCTGCCTCAGATCTGCAGGTGTTACAGCAGCCACATTCAGGTCAGAGCGGAGGAGCCCCCTGAAATAGGGACTCTCCCGCCCGTAATCCTTGTGGGCCTTGCACAAGTCTTTGATGGCCGATTGGGGGAATGGGTGATACACTGGATGCACCTGATGCCCTCCACGGGAATGTTTGTAGACCACTGGGGCTAGTGAAGGGATGGGGGGAAGCTGGTGGAACTGGGAAAGCTCAGACTCCGGCCCCGCCCCCTCCGGTCCCAGACCGTGGGAACCAGGAGGGGGAGCGTGGGAACAGGAAGTGGAGGAGTCCCGCCTTCCGGGAGGGGGAGTGGTTTGAACAGCGGATGATGTCATTTGGGCATTTCTGGGGGCGGAGTCGCAGGGAGGAGCTAGGGGAGGGGCAGGAGGAGGGGTCATCAGGGAAGGCGGAGAAAGGGGAGGGGCGCAGGGGATGAACGGGGGAGGAGTTTTACGAGAAAGGGGAGGGGTTGAGGATAAGAAGGGGTTGGTCTGAGCAGGGGCGGGAAGAAAGGGATTGTGGGGAAGAGAAAAGGGGGATGGGGAGAACCGAGCCATGCGGTCTCCGCCATCTTGTGAGGATAGGGTAAGGGAGCCATCTTGGGGTTGAATTTCCCCATCAATGCTGAACCGAACTCTGGGTTTGTGAACCGGGAAAGACGAGGGTAGGGAAGGCTCCCAGACCATCTGGCCAGGATGGTTCGAGAGACCCCGGGCAGTCCGGCTAAGACTGCTCGGGCGGGGGGATCCAGGCATTTTGAAGGAGCCTGAGTGGGCAGGCTGAGTGCCTGCCGCTCCTTTCAAAATGCCCTTCTGGGGACATAGGGGTTTTGGGGAAGGCTTGGGGGAAGGAGAACAGGGGGACGGTTGCTTTTTGTCTGGCTCCTTTTGTACTTCATATTGTTTCTTAATCGCAGAACTCAGCTGCGCGACCAGATTGAAATACTTTACTTCTTTATCCCCCGTCCCCGCCAATTGAAATAATTTTCTCTCCACGCTGCTCCAAAGACGGGCTGAGTGGAGCTGATCGGGGGATATTTTTGGAAAGTACAAAAAGAGCCATCGTACAAACCGCTTCAACTCACCTTTCAAAATATTTAACCTAGACTCCAGAACAACAACCTTTAAACTATGGTACACACTTCTTTGGGTAACCGAAAGCTTCACACCCATGCTTTCCGAAAGAAAGGGTTACCCTCAGCTAACACCTGAGCAAAATGAAACCGAACAAAAGACAAACTGCAGAGCTCACTTAAAACCAAGAGAGGATCCTACCTCCTCGGGGAACCGCACTTAACAAAACGAACAATTGACCACGAAATAAAAATACGAACAAAAGATAACAAAGGAGGATCCAACAGAGGGTTCCGAACGGGAGAAGAGGGCAAACCCAACTCCCCCGGGCTGCGCAGCCAGAATCGCCCTAAGCGATTCCTTCCCAATCGAGTTTCCCCCCACTCCTGGGGAGAGACCTTCCCTAGTAAGTACCCTAGTAGGGATACTTACCCCCTCCTTGGATCCAGCGAAGCCCAGGGTCGCTGACCGGCTGCCTGGAGAGGGCTCCTCGGGTGTTAAGGAGTTGTCCTCTCCGCCCTCGGGAGCGAGTTGGAAAACCGCTCTAACCGAGGGTAGCGTGTCGTCCATGGACTATTTTCAGGCTCTTCAAGCCCTAGTCCTTGCCGCAGGGTCCACTCCGTCGCTGGGGGGCCCCACGTTGGGCACCAGAAACGCTGTCGCGGTGCCTTGTCGCTTCACACAGACCACAGGCTAGCTCAGGGGCACTGCGGCTGGTGTTCTGTGGGTCGGGGCAGCAAGGCACGCAAGCCACCTCCTCCCCGTGGGTACTTGGTTCCCCACCAGGCGACAGGACAGAAGATGTAATCACGACCACGGCGGCAGGGAAGAAGCCGACTCCCAAGAGCAGTGCGAAAAGATGGTTTATTCAGGGAGCAAAGGACGGAGCTCTACCTTGGGAGGCAACTGCTCTCGGAGAGCCCCGAGCAGAGCTGTGCATGAACTTTTAACTGGGGGAGGGTTCAGGGGAGGCAACAACAGGTCAGCCAATGGGAAACCGAGGGGGTGTAACTGGGGGTGTTAACCACAAGATGGGGGTCCAATCCCAAGAGGGAGGGAGGAGACTGCTCGGGCACCCACCAACCACTCGACGCCCTCCCTGGATCTTTCCAGAACCCAGGGAAGGGCCCTAAAGTGACTGACAGGGCGCCCAAGGGGAGAGAGAGGGGATTGACAACTGGGGTAGAGGGGGTAGGGATGATTGACATTTAACGAAAAGTTATATAACAATACCAAGGTTAAAACCACTGAGGGAGAACAGGGGGGTACAAGGAACAAACCAAGTTACAGAGGACTTTAAAACGTACACGAAACTCATCAATAATTCAACAAATTAAAAACACGCCGCTACAATGTTCCACATCTTTGTCATGAAAACTAAAATCATAGTAGAGGTTTATTGGAAGAGAGCATCAGAATATGGACAGAGCGCAGACCCATAGATGATGTGTTCCTCTGTCTCATAATATAAACATAACTTCACTGACTTCAGTGCCTATAGACAAGGATTTGACAAGTTGTATTAACAATTCATAAATTCATTAACAATTCCTATGTTAAAAAAGTCATGGAAGTTAATTATTCCCTGAGGAAATTTGTATTAATTTGGTAGCACTACAAAATATTGCAGACAAAAACACAAAGAGCATGCAGTTCATATTAAACTTCAGATTAAATCTGAAGTCACTAAGATGTTTGAAGGGTTTTAATGGGTAAAAAAACAACTGAGAAAATAAGTTAGCTCAGTAGCTAGAAATGTTATATACAAGTCTGCAAATGCTCAATTTGAAATACGCACCTGAAAATATTAAACTTCACAGAAAAGATATTGCTCTGATCTCCAGGTCATTTCAACAGTACTGATTTTCTTGACCTCTGATTTACACTGAGGCTGGTAAGAAGATAATCAGGCCTAAAGAAAATACTAAGATAGATTTTTAGATGACAATACACAAAATCTTGTTAAAGTTATTTGTCAGCAAGAGGGATAAAGACAAAACCAGAGAACATAAATCCCAGAAGAACATAAAATTCAGTGTTTAAGGAAGATGCCAGTTTTTCATCATTTAGTGCTTCATGTCCCTTGTTTCCCATTTCAGACATTTTTCTATAAAACTACTGAGAATCTCCACGTTCGACCTGTGTTATTCATTTGTCCTCTTGTCACTAATTTAATACTGCTCTATGAAAATACTTCCTTTTGCTTGCTTTCAGTTTCTTTTTTAATCTGTCTTTATGCAAGTAAAATGAAAAACACTGACACAGAAAATAGGATATATAAAGATTCTTACTGAACAAAATTGAATGAAAATAAGTATTACAATATTATCCCCATTTATTCAGTAAAGCAGATATTGTTTGTGTATTTTTTCAGTTCTGAGTAACTTTGAGATAAATAGCTGTCAAAGCTATTTTTCTTGCATCAATATTTTAAAATATTTAAATTAAGTAGTATTGATTTGTTTCAACAACTTTTAGCAAACAAAAATTTTGCATTTGTCTTTTATGCTAGTTATAGCATAGAAGACAAATGAAATGTTTTATAAAAATCTCTCAAACATTATTGCTTTTCTCACATGTATCAATTATGAAGTACTGTTGAGTCCTGAGTCTGACCAAAATGTCTGGAGGCCACATGAATTTCAATAGCACACTACTGTCATGCATATGTCTCTTCTTGTAAAATTCACCAGTTGGTGTTGGTCTGTATTAACACAGAAATGTGGCTGTTCCCATAAAAAAACTCCCCCAGGTTTGCTGCTGTGGGTACACAGAGTTCTTCCAGCAAACAAAACTAAAATGAAGGGTTTGTGATCAGTCCACACACAGTGATGAAGGGTGTATTGACATATTTTGGTTGAGTCAGCTTTCACCAAGGATATGATTTGATTCCAGTAATCCTTCAGCTGTGGCATTTTCCTCTCTTGCTGAATCTCCATTGCCCAGTTCTGCAGTTTTGCTCTTCACTTGTGGCTGTTCATGGCTGTACCATGATCTTATTCAGACCGGCACAGCAGTTCTTTTAGAAAACTATTTTTCAAAGGCTTTTAAAAAAACAAGCAATTTCAAAGGGCAGGTTTATAGCATCAGTGTGCAAAGTAACCCTGCTTGAGAGTGTGCCTGTGTTTGAGGAGTAGAAGTGCAGTGGTGGAAAGCCACCTTCAAACCTGCCAGGCTGCCTGAAAATTTGTTACATGGGAGTCACGCCCAAATAGGAGGAAATACACTGACTTTTTAAGCTCAGATAGACCTTTAGACAGAATACTTAAATGCCCTATCAGGTAGTCTACAGATATGAGCTAACATAGCTGTCCATAAACTTCATTGCTTTGTAGTGCTATTTGATGGCTCACAGCTCTAAAGATTTGTAACTTGTCAGAATTCAGAAAAAGCCTTTTTTCATAGAGGTTCAACATAGAGGTTCATTATAAACCTTAAAATATTTAAAAAATGGAAAATATTGATACTATTTTTAATTTTACCCAGAAAGAATTCTACTCAATTATAATATATCATTTTAATAATGGAGAGCATGTATGTTCCCTGAATCAGTTTACATATTTCACAAAATCTCATAATAACTGCATTTCTTTTTATTATTTTGCTTCCTCCATGGAAAAAATACACTAAGAATAATCTTTTTCTTCACCCTGTAATGAATGAAAAAGTAAGACCTCAGAAATGGTAATATAAATAACTGCACAAATATCATGGACCTGAATCAAGAAAACAAGAAACTCAGTCTATTTCTACCTGTATATCCTGACTCCTCTTGCATTAATAGTAAAGCATTTTTTGTTAAAGAGTATTATCTTTAGTATTACTGTGTAGACCTTCACATTACAACGAATACACAGACTGCCAGATAAAGTTGGCATCTTTATAAAATCCCATCCTCGACAATAGAGAACAGAGAAAGAGTTCTAGTCAATAACATAATTGCTTTAAAGTTATTTATATATGGTATATTAATTACTTAATAGGAATTAAAATAATTGTTGTTTTATAAAAACATAGAAATGCCTGCAAACCTAAATTCTACTTAATTATCCTCTGGGTTTTTGTTTGTTTTGTTGGGTTTTGGTTTGGTTGGTTGGGGGGTGGGGGGTGGTGTTGGTGGGTTTGGTTGGTTGGTTGGGTTTTGGGTGTTTTTCTGGTTTTGGTTTTGGTTTTGTTTTGGTGTTTTGGTGTTTTTTTGTGGTTTTTTTCCCCCTCCATAAATATCTAAACCCCAGGACTCCCCCAGGACACTATACATTCTATGACTTGTTTAAACAGAGGTCATGTGCCAGTAAAATATGTTTGAAATAAATAGTGCTAAAAGCAATTTTAAATACTACCTCTTATCACTAAGGGTAATAAAGTGCATCATATTAATTAAAATCAGAAGGCACTCTACTACATTGTTCCTCTTCCTCAATCAAGCTGTGACTGCCTGGTCTCCGCTTCCCATCCTGCCTCAGCTGGGACCATGCTGTATTTTGGAGGCAGAAGTACTGAGATCCCTTCCCCTCTGCTGAGCATTAAGAGCTTGCTTTAGCTTACGAAAACTACCAGAGATGTCAGGATTTTGCAGGATTGACCCCTACTCATTTTTTAACAATTACAGTAAGAGCATACTAAGAATTATTGCTGGTTTAGCATTTTAAATATTTCTGTCTCTACAAACAAAATGAGGCTCATTTCTGATTTTCCCCCGAGACAAAATTTCCACTGATTTACATAAGAATTTTGCTGGAGTAAGGACCTTGAGGCACTGTCTGAACATTTATGCTTTGTGCTGGCTTTTCCTCCATTATAGAGTCTCCAAATTCTCGTTGACTTTAATGAGAGCTCAGTAGGCAGATAAATCTGAGAAGGCTTATACTTTTGGGAACTTCTGTACCACTCTTGCAAAATTATTATCAAAATTGCTTTTTCTTTATTGTAGTAATAATATTGATACCCCCAAAAATCCTGCTCAGAGACAATCACTGCATGCTCAATGCTTTTGTTCTATTTTTTTTTTTTTTCCCAGTTCCAAATTCTGTCAAAGATTTGGGTTATTTTTGTTTGTTGTTTGGGGACTTTTTTCTTCCCTTTTTTCTTTCTGGGGTTTTTTTGGGGGTTTTCTTTTTTTGTTTTTTGGTGGGGGGGGTGCATGGCGAGAGAAAGAGACTTATGGCTACAATGATAATGAGAAGAGCAAAACTTACAGTCCTTTACTTGTTGTAGTGCATTAATTGGGTTTATATTGTATTGCATTTTTATATTGGGTTTTTAATGTTTCTGCTGTTCCCTGGAGACTGTATCACGTGGTTTGTCGCTGCTCAGCAGTGCCCATCCTCCCACACTGGAATGTAACCCAACTCTGTTCCACTCCCACATTGTCCCTGATTGGGTAGTGGCTTGTCCCTGCCTCTAGCCCCTACCCCCTGGGGTAAAAGCCCTGAGAGGAGAAGCGGCGGGCTCTTTGGCATCGGAACAGGTACGGGGAAGGAGCTAAAGGGGCTGGAACCCAAATAAAGCCCTGATCCCCCCCAGAAAAAGAGCAGACTCTTTTCTTTTGCCGTTGACGAATGCCTGTTCACTCAAAAGAACCGCAACAGCTGGCATCCAAGCGTTGGGCTTGAGCCACAAGGGGCTCCCAAAAGGCTGGAAGAACCACGCGTGGAGCACGTGGCTGAGGAACCTCAGCAGGGACATGAGTCCCAAAACATGGCCCATCCACGCAGAGAGACAGACCTGCCAGGCTTGTCATTCTCTGTGGAGTCTCCAAAACACAGGACTCCACAGAGCAAGGCTGCAGTTTTCCTTTGGACTTAAAAAAACCCATTGGAGTGCTGCGAAGAAGCCCTTCAAATGGCAGGCTGCTCCCAGAGAAGGTGACCATGTGCTCGTGGACAGCCAACCCTGGGAAGCGAGACTGGAAGCCTTTTCTGCACCGAAAGGGTCAGTCTCAGGCAAAAGGAGTGATTGGGAAAGAAAGGAAAGATTTGTCTGCATGCTGGATATTTGGTGTTACCATTTGGGGATCTTAGGAAAAATTTTTCAGAGGCATTATTCCTCAGGGAAAGGGGTTTTTTCCTTTGGGGTAAGGTTTTCGCTTTCAGAGCAAACCCTCATGATGCTTTAATAGCAAATTCGGTTTCGGCTGGGGTGGAAAAGTTTCCCCTCCTTTTTGTTTTTTTTCCTCCAGCTAAGTGTTTTAGCTTTCCGTTTCCCAGTCACAGTTAAAGGGGACACAGAAACTTAAAATCTGAGCCAAAAATGGGTGCTACATTGTCTGTGTATCAAAAAAGAGTCTATTACCAAATTTTAAGTGCCTTGGATGATGGGGGGACCCATTGTTCAAAGAAACAGCTGAAAAAATTAATTCAGTGGTTGTTTTCTCAGTTTCCACATGTATTATTAGAGCAAATAAGCTTCCTGGAATTTTGGGAGGCTGTTGCAAAGAAATTGGTTGACTCAGACTCCCCTAAGGGTAACGAAACTGCAAATTTTGTTTTTTGGAGCTTAAAAATTCAGTTAGTATTGCAAAAGCAAAATTTTAAAAAAAAAACAAAAAACAAAAAAACCAGTTCTTTGTGAATTTTCCCCAGTTTACTCAGTTTCTCCCTCTCCTGACCCCAAAATCCATTCCCCAAGCTCGGGTATTCTGAGGAAAGCAGCCCACCAAACAGGGCAGGTAAGCTGCAGCTCCCTAAGCTTTCCCCAAATTCCTGAGTTCCCCTGCTCAAGGAATTCTGGCCAGATTCCTCGAGAAACCCCTAAACTTTCCCCAGACCTCCCTTCTTCCCCACTTTGTACGTTTGCAGACACTTCAGGTGCTCAGAACCCCCATCTTAGTGATTCCCAAGCTGGTCTCAGTTCTGGGGGGGGACCACAAGATGGCGGAGACTCCTTTGTCCAGCTATGAGGAGCCTTTTTCTTTGTCTGTCCCTCCTTCCCACAATCCCTTTTGCAATCCCTTCCTCTCCCCAGACGCCTCCTTCCCTTTGGCACCACCCTCTCCTCTGACTACACCCCCTACCCTCAAACCTCTGTCCTCCGACTCCACCCCTTGTGAGTCAAGCCTCCAGCCCCTCCCTGCCTCTGGTTCCCACAGTTTCCCTGCCTGCAATCCCAGTTCCCGTGCCCTGGATGGGAGGAGGGGGGGAGCCAGGAAGCAGGAAGCGATCCCGAATTTGCTGCTACCCCTTTCACATATTGACGGTCAAAAAGGGAGGGTGTTGTCCACAGTAATTGGGACCCCTTCCCCCAACAAGTGATTCATGATTTATGCAAAGCTCAGGCCAATTTTGGGCACGAAAGTGAATACTTTCGCAGCCAGTTAAAAGCAAATTTAGCAGGGAATCCTATAGTTCCCTTTGACATCCAGCAGCTTTTTTCTTCCCTCCTTTCGTCCACACAGTTCAGGCTTTGGGACTCTACATGGAAAAAAAGATTTAGAGATTTACTTCTGGAGCTTTGGCAAAATTGTGAAATGTCTGTCGATAATAATAATAATTTGCCAATTTGATTAGAACATCTCTGTGGTGTTGGTGAATGGGTCTCAGCCCTCAAGCAAGCTCAGGAATTTCCTTTAGCTGTTTGGATTAAAGATGCCGCTTCCAAAGCATTCTTTTTGATACAGCCCAATGGGCCTTTCCAACAATACAGTAAAATAAAGCAGCTTCCATCAGAACCTTTTGTAACATTTGTGAAGTAATTAACCAGAGCTATCAAGTTACAGGTTAAGAAAGAAGGACCCCAAGAACAGGTCCTGGAAGAAATGGCACTGACCAATGCAAACAGCCTGCCCATGGAACCGGCTCCAACCTTAGATGACATGCTCCAGGTGTGTGCCAGGAAGGTTCCTTTCATGACAGCTCACCTAAACCACAGTTCCAGAGATGCATTCAGACCACCACAAAAAGCTGCTGCTGCAGACACCATGCCTCCTGCGCCTGTGCCACGGCCAC
Source organism: Hirundo rustica (assembly GCF_015227805.2). Lineage (NCBI taxonomy): Eukaryota > Metazoa > Chordata > Aves > Passeriformes > Hirundinidae > Hirundo > Hirundo rustica. The sequence continues at coordinate 95,511,812 of NC_053450.1, forward strand.
GGCCCAAGAGAACAACGTGTCTCCTGTGCAATCAGGCTGGACATTGGGCATCTCAATGCCCTTTAAAGAAGCAATTTCTAGACTTTCGGGACAATGGGGGCAGGGGGGTCCAAAGGGGATTTTTCAAAAAACTAAAAGATGAGCGCGGCTTGCCCAGCGTGCCGACATAAATGGGGCAAGTCCGAGGAGGGGGAAGAAAAAACTAGAAAATGCAAATGTTAAATTAACCAGTCCTGCTTTAACCAGTTCTGCCTTTCAGCAAAAGTCACCGGAGGTGATGATAAAGGATCCAGCAACCTGGGAAACAAAAAGTCGGCATGATCTGGTCACCTGGGGTCATGGGTACACCTATGTATCCACTCCCTCAAGTCTCAAGTGGGTGACAGCCGAGTGAGTGAAACCTTTCATTCCTGAAAGTGCAAAGCCACCTGCAGAAGCCCCACAAGTGGCCAGTGCTGCCTGGAGGAGGAGAAAGTGCCAAACCCTCTCCTAATTATCGTTTTCCCTTAACAGTGTTTTTTCTGGACAGTTTGTTTGCACTAGATGTCATTTTTTTCTTTTTCAGCTTTAAAGATACTCAAGGTCTGAACTCTGAGCATCTCCCACGGACTGAGTCTTCCTCCTTCTCAATTTAATAAGAAAGGGGGAGATGTTGTAGTGCATTAATTGGGTTTATATTGTATTGGATTTTTATATTGGGTTTTGTAATGTTTTTTCTGTTCCCTGGAAACTGTATCATGTGGTTTGTCCCTGCTCAGCAGTGCCCATCCTCCCACACTGGAATGTAACCCAACTCTGTTCCACCTTGTCCCTGATTGGGTAGTCCCAATTGGGTAGCTTGTCCCTGCCTATAGCCCCTGCCCCCTGGGTAAAAGCCCTGAGAGGAGAAGGGGCAGGCTCTCTGGCACAGTGTCACGATCCGCTCGTACAAACGGGGGTCATGATGGTTCGTTTACTGATCTCAGAGTGCAAAACACAACGCAGAGGGGATTTCAGCATTAAAACAAATGGACCTTTTATTGATTGACCATAGCAAATGCAATAGAGGGATTAAGAGTGAGAGAAAGAGACAGAGAAAGAGAAGAGGAAAGGGGGGGGACATAGCTACCAAACTTGGAGACAAAGTCCTCGTGGTCCAGTCAATGGGTCCGCCTGTCACGTCGGGGAAAGCCTCTCTCTCAAAATCTCTGGTTAACTTGGGTTTTTATTACAGTCCTCAGTCGCTGGGGGAACAGGTAAGTCTGTTGAAGCCACCGAGGGGGAACAGGTTGTCCACGCTCTCAGCAGTAAGCGAGAGCCATTGTCTTCTTGGTCCAACAATCACACCTGCAGGCAAACATCTCGCTTTGGTTAAGTCAGCCCCCACCCCCCCGTATTAGGGTTGTAGGGGCCTCGTGTCTCAGTCCTTGAAATGGGCTTCGTGTAGAGGTCTCAATCTCAGTCCTTGGAAGGGGGCTTTGATCTCCATCTGTCACAGTAGTTGTGAAGCAGATGAGGGATTTTCCATGGGGGACCACCCAAAGTTACCCCAGAAAGTCCAGTTGGCCAAAAGGTGGGGATATTCATAGGCTATTGTCATGAAGCCGGGAGCATGAAGCAGGTCAGGTACAGAACTGCCATTAAACTGTGCAAAGCCAGTGTACCGTGGCGTGGTGACACAGGAGAATGCATTTGCAGACGATTGGCAAGCATCCACCTCGAGCAGGCCAGAACTGCAGTGGGGTCCTCGGGGTCCTTATGATGATCGTGAGGCAAATGAGGGGAATTTCAGACCGACTCTTACACACGGGGACGGGGATGGGAGCAGAATGGGCTCTGGACTAAATAAAGCCATAATTCCCCCCAGACAAAGAGCAGACTCTTTCCTTTTGCCATCGACAGGACACCTGTTCTATCTAAAGAACCACCACATTTACTCCAAAGTGTTCATCTTAGTTCTAACATCTAAGATTCATGCTGTGCTGTTTCCTCTGTTGGTGTTAGAGACATGATGTCTCCTGTATCTGCACAAGTACATCAAGAGTCCAAAGGTGTTTCTAGTGTGGTACAATATACAATACAAACTTACTACCCAAAAGCCATACACACACACACACACACACACACACACACACACACACACACACACTTCTTGTTACTTCTCTCTTCCAAAACATCAGCAGCACTTTCTGATATGTACTATTTATTTATTCATTCTACAAACAAGCAAATTGTGGAGTTATTTTTCCTACAATTTTAGGCAACATTCTAAAGGACCAATACCATCACCTTCATGGTCAAACTTACAAGCTGTCTTTTCTTTTTCAGGCTAATTGTGAAATTTTATTATGAAATGAAAGATATGTCTAATGGGAGGAACAAAGAAAGGAGCAATGGATGGTACACTGAAATGTGCTTGGCATCCCTGAAGATACAGAATGTGGGGAGGTTTTCGTTGCCCATTACAGGCATGGAAAGCAAGAGCAAGGAAGCTGTTTCCTTCTTAGCTTGTATTTCTGTTGAATTGTTGAACATGGAACTTACTCACCTAACCCCTGTGCTCCTCCCCTGAGGAAACCTGTCATGAAATGATGACCCAGAAGAAATATGGGTGATTGCTCTGCTCCCATTTAAATAAATAAATAAATAAATAAATAAATAAAGCATAGATAGATAGATAAAGCACTAGGTTGGTATCAAGGGACCTTGGTAGGATACTTAGGAGAATATTTTCTGTAGAAGCCAACTGACCATCCATCTCCCTTTTTAACTAGTGTCAAGGCTGGTTTACTTGATGATGATTTGATGCCCAGCAATTGCTCCCCCTTGCCCACTGAAAATGAGTGATGACAGGGAAGTAGCTGTCAAATAGAACAAGCTGAGATATTGTAGCAGGGAGCTTAGCAAAGCTGAGTCCTGCAAAAGAGAGCCATTATAAGAGGACAAATTTCTGGAAATCAACAGCTTTACAGTGTGTTTTTAGGAGAATGTTTATTTTCTTTCAAGATTTGTAGGATATATTTATCTAAATAAAGGATTTCTGTAGGAAAAAAAAAAAAAAAAAAAAAAAAAAAACTAAAAAACCATATCTTACTTGGAACAAACACTTCAGTGAGAATGTATATAGAATATACTAGCTCAGTTTCTGCTGGGTTTAACTGAACTTTGACCTCCACACAAGTACGGAAGAAATATGACCACTGCCTGTTTTTTCAGTTGTTCAGTGCAGATATAAGAAACTAAAGAGACAAAAGAGCTGCTGTACTTGACAGTTAGCAATGGTTACATGTATATATTTATGATATTCCACTATTTTCAGCTTTAGATATTGGAACACCTTTTCCCAAGTGCTCAAATACATCAGACAGCATCTAATACTCCACAGAAAATCAGTGGATGCTCTCACCTGAAGTATTACTTTGCAGAGGTCCAGGAGAACAATGGCAAAACTGGAAAAATATTGCTGTAGTGTAAAAGTACAATACTACACATTTATAAATTACCTTCATCTTAACTTGTATGTTGTTCATATTTTACATTAATACTGGCAAAATTTCTGTGCAAATATTCAAAAGCTGCATGTGTTTATAAATAATAAGAATGTAAAGCTATATGCATATGTTTTGTAAACTATCCAAATATCAGCCATGCTGAATGCCTTCCATATCATGAATACCAAGGTGCTCCACTGGCTTTTCAAACACAATTATTAAATAGAGTTAATATGCACCAGTATACTTGAGCTGACCTAGTTCATGCAGTTTCTGCACAGCCACACATACCTTCTATCAAATTATTTTCCATAATTTGGGAGATCTCAATTCTCATTTCCATCCCTAAAATATGCTGAATATCAGACAGTTGGTGGTACTTTGTTGCTTTAGCATATTTCTCTGTCAGATCACAAGACTAAAAACCACAGTATTAGAGAACTGATTTTTCTAACTCTAAAGGTGGCAATTCTTGAAACCATTGTCTAATCCCCCATTTCATGATTTTTTTTAACCCCATTTTTTCCCCCAGCAAATATGGTGAATTTTATGTTCTCCTTAATAAAAATTAAAATCTTTCTGAATCTGCTGATTCTTGGGTGAACTATATGCCAGATCAAATATTCCTTGTGGCACAAAGAGGAAATCTGTGGGTGTATCCTTGCAAATTGTTGCTTTGTTTTCTCACTGAATACTCATTTTCACTACTAATAGTAGGGGAGTTTGTTTTCTTTTTAAGATGCTCTGTCCCTCTCTCTTCCAAGTCACACATTTTCTTCCTGCCCTTATCATACTCTAGATAGTGTTTCACTCCAAATTTTGCCAAATCAACAGTTTGTGTCACTGCTTTGAGAGAAATTTCCTGGTACTACAAATCAGATATCATAAGAGAGTGCTGTATTTTCAGAATTATTATCAATAATCCCTGCAAAACAATATTAACCATACCATTACTGATTGAGAGAGTTCTACTGTATATGGCATTTAGGCTTTTTTGGGGGCTTGCAGTTTTAAATGCTTTCAGAAAGAAAAGGGAATAGTATGGAAAAAAAAAAAAAAAAAAAAAAAAAAGGAAGAGGAAGAGGGAAAAGAAAATTAAATCGCATCATTTTAATTAATTAATTAATTAACTATTGTTAAGTGACTTGATCTTGAGCAAGTAGACCCTAAAAACTGTTGTAAGCAAGATGCATTTATGATATGAAGCCTCAATGAAATCAGTCACAAAACTTTTTTTTTTAACCAAGAGACTATATGATGAATGGGTTTTTCATAAGGAAAAGTTATAAAATATCTGCTTAGGGCTTTTTTTAAGAGACAAAAATGCTGCAGTACAAATGCTGATGTCAAACTTCTTTAATTTAAAGCTGTGTAGTTTTTTATTCCTGTCATTGATAATTAGTAGTTTTTCTGGTCTTTCATCTCTTGTGTCACAACATGCACATATCTGGTGGAGCAAAAGGTATTTCCAGCTCTTCTGAAGCATGGTTGCAGGCTGCTAGAATTCATCAGACTATGGATTCAAATATAGTCTAAAACAGCCTCAGGGTCACTCCTGTTACACAAGGCTCTGTGTTAAGAGCCAGATATAATTAAAAAAAAAAAAAAAAAATCAACAAAACATCAGGAAATGTATGTGGCAAAGAACAGCTCTGAGTATCAGTACATTATCAGTGTTGAGAGCTACTTGCATTACTGGCTTTGGCACATGGGGCATATAGGTAAGTTTATCTATATGTGTGCCTGTGTTAGTCCAGGCCAAAAGAAGAGTACAGTAGATAAATGTGTTTGTGGCAGTTGGATTTCAATACCAATAAATAGCTTTCTACACTAAGTGAATCAAGGACAAATTTGGCTAGCTTTCAAGTTTGATAATATGTAAGATTTTCTTTAAGAAAAAATTTTTTTCTGTCTCTGAGCATCATCCAGCCAATATTACGTGACTCTTTTGCTGCATGTGCAACCGTAAATAGATATGAGAGATTAATGTTTCCTTTACAATATATTTCCTGTAAATGATGGCCTTTTTATATATATCTATGGCTCCACATTCATAGATTCATAACACAAGTCACATTTTACTGTTATAGTGCCACTGTTCAGCATTTGGCAAGTGAAAGGTTGAAAGCTCTAAAGATGGATTTTGGCACAGTTAACATGCAACTAAAATTTCACACTAGCTGATTTAAGCCTAAAAGTGGTGGAACCTCAGCCAATAACAAGTCTGTGCCAATGAGGTCAGTGCAAGACACCACAGAGGATTAGAGAGCCTTTTGGTGGTGGATATGGCTCTGTCTTTCTGTAAAAACTTACTAAAATGTAGGTAACTGAACTTGTTCCATGCATGTAGGTCTCATCTATCATAGAATTAATTTCATTTCTCTTCTGTAATGTTAATGAGATATGAAATATCTTTTCTTCCTTTTAAGATATCAGCATTAATGACACAGAATCAGCTCCAGAGAATGAGAAAGAATGAGTTCACCTACACTATAAATTGTAATTGGCTCACTCATGGGACTTGAGTCTTTTGCATGAAAACTAGATCTGTGTGAACTCTCAACTGTGTTCCATTCATGCCTGTATTGTCAAAGAAGAGATTTGAAGGAATCAGTTTGCATTTAATTAAGGCTTCTTTGACTTACCATGAAAATTCTTACACAATATATTCATCAAAAGTTTTTAAGAGTCAGGCTAAAGGGAGGTGTACATTTGATATTGCAATCTGCTAGTACTGAGAACCTGTTTTAAAAGAGATCATTATGCATAAAATGGTATTTCTCCATAATCTAAACACAACCAAATGCATAAACTCTGCCACAACTCCCATAGAACTCTGCACCTTCTGAGTGATGACTATGGAGGAGTCTGCTGGGCAACAATTTATTTTAAGCCTATCAATGGGTGCTTAACTGCTGTTAATCGGGAACAGTGGCTTGGGAAACTATATTTGAGAGTCAGATACATATAAAATTGTTCCATTGTGATTGGTTTTATTACAGCAAATGCTCATGAGATATTGGTTGAAGGGAAGTGGGAAGTAGAAAGGGGAACAATTTTTTTTTTTTTTTTTTTTTTTTTTTCCCCACAGCATGTAGCAGTGCTGGTTTCAAAAACCTAAGCTGGTAAATGTTTCTGCCTGGGTTCACTGGATGATCTAGGGTGTCTGTACTTATAAAGGATGCTCCATTTTGACAGTCAGCATCAAGCAGTATTGCCTGGATAGGTGTATGGGTAATGTCTCATACTGATGGAAAACGTCCTTAATTCTGACATGTTTAAGTATTCCAATTCTACAGATCATTGAGGGAAATGGAAGATTCTGGTTCAGACAGAGAAAGTGTGACAACTATACTGGAAAACTGAAAGTCCTTTAGGGATAGAAAGTATTATTCCATTTATTAATTCTAGGATTATTCTAATTCAAACAAAGATGATAATCTTTATTTTGAATAATAAAACTGCAAATTAAAAAAAAAAAAAAAAAAAAAAAAAAAAAGACATCTCTGGTGTAGTACAGCCCCCCTCTTTTCTGTCACCATCAAAAAACTCCTTCTTTCATCAGTATTTTTTAATGGTGTTTCCAAAAAGCAAATGTCTTTCTTTTGGAATAAAGCAACAGATAGCAGCATTCTTAAAAGACTTTTCTCCTTGTTCCCCCTTTCTGTGTATTACTCAGTTTAAATATTTCCATGGTTGGGAATCATGAAAAGAGGCAGCACAAATTACAGGGGCACCTAAAAGCTAGGACAGGGTAAGATCAGCACAACGATTTGGTAGTTAACCTGGTTTTTTCCATGAAAAAAAAGTGATGTGACCAGTGACTGACATGTCCATTTTGGGCACAGGGATTCTTGGTATTGCTAAGGTTACTTTTAGATAACCTTTGGTAAGTCTTTGAGCTTTCTCAGACCTTAGTAAAACAAGAATAGTGACCTGTTGTTGAAAATCACCTGGCCTGCCTTTCCAATTCAGTTACTGTGACCAGTAAATCTCTAATCAACCCCTTTCACCTAAAAGGGGAGGTTTAAACTATAGCAAGGCATATGTCCTGAGATTTGTCATCAGAGAATTTTTGGGTAGACAGCTGGGCACAGTCCAGAAGAAATTCCTGTTTATAGAAGGGGGAAGGAGCTAGGCTGGGGAGAGAGTAGAAATAAAATTTAAGCTTGTGGCTGCTAAAAAGCCCTTGAAGTCACTCTGTTCTCAGCTCTAATTATCTGAGCTCAGCCGCTCCCACCACATATGCAGGGTATAGTATCATAGAATGAATCATAGAACTGAATGTTTTGAGTTGGACAGGATTTTAAAGATCATCTCATTCCAACCTCTCTACCATAGGCAGGGACATCTTCCACTAGAACACGTTGCTTAAAGTCTCGTCCAGCCTGGCCTTGAAACTTCCAGGGATCTACAGCTTCTCTGGGAAACCTCTCCAGTGCCTCACAATCCTCACAGCAAAGAATTTCTTCCTAATATCTAATTTAAATCTACTCTCTTTTAGTTTGAAGTCATTCCCCCTTGTCCTGTCACTACATGTCCCTGCAAACACTTCCTCTCCACCAGTCTTTTATGCTCCCTTCAGTTACTGAAGGTCACCCAAAGCCTTCTCTTTTCCAGACTGAACAGAATTCTTAATTCTTTTAGTCTTTCCTTGAAGGAGAGCTGCTCCCTCTTATCATATTGGAGGCCACCTCTGGGCTTACTCCATGTCCTTCCTGTGTTGGGGACCCCAGAGATGTATGCAGCACTCCAGGTGGGGTCTCACCAGAAGAGAGGGACAGAATCCCCTCCCTCTCCCTGCTGGCCACACTGCTTTTGATGCAGCCCAGAATGATGCTGGCCTTCTGGGCTGGGAGTTCATATTTCCAGGTCATGCCCAGCCTCTCATCCACCAGCACCCTCAAGTCCTTCTCATCAGGGCTGCTCTGGACCTGCTCATCTCCCAGCCTTTGTTGGTACGGGGTTTGCCCCAACTCAGGTATAACACCAGCACTCAGCTTAGTTGAGCCTCAAGACATTCCCATGGGTCCAATTATTGAGCTTGTCTAGGTCCCTCTGGATGGCATCCAATCCTTCAGGTTTGTCAATGGCACCACTCAACTTGCTGTCATCTATAAACTTGTTGAGGGTGCACTTGATTCCTTTGTCTATGTCATTAATGAAGATACTGAAAAACACTGCTCACAATACAGACCTCTGAGGGACACCCACTGTCCCTGATCTCCATCATGGCCCTGAGCTGTTGACCACTACCCTCTGGATGTGTCTGTCCAACCAACTCCTTATCCACTGAACAGTCCACCAATCAACTCCATATATGTCTAATTTAGAGAGCAGGATGTTGTGGGAGACTGTTGTCCTGAGATTTTTAGCCTTCTGATTGTTTGCATTTTTGTAGTGGAGTTTCTCACACACTGTAACATAAACAAAGTGATTGTTTTCGCATTCCTCCTTGGAGGAGGGGCAACTGATGAACTTCTAGTTTGACCAGTGGGGTCAGAGAGGTGGCAACCTCATTCTCCAATCCCTGGTCATTGTCCAGAAACTATATGAATCGAAGTCGAGAAATAAACTTCCCTTCTTTTTGCCCTGACTGCAAACTGTGTGAGATTGTTCTTTCTGTGTCTTCTAGTGACAGGAGACCATGTCAAAGGCTATACAGAAGTCCTGACAAATTACCTCTTCCCTTGTCCACTGATGTAGTAACTCTGTCACAGAAGGCCACAGGGTTGGTTAGGCAGGATTCTCCCCTGATGAAGCTGTGCAGGTTGTCCCAAATCATCTCCCTGTCTTCCATGTGACTTAGCTTCTGGGAGGATCTGCTCCATGATCTGCCTAGGCATGGAGGTGAGATTATGGAATAACCACATGAACCACCACAGCTGGGAAATCCTGAGGTCACTGCTGGAACACAGAAGTAAGGTTGATATGACCTAAGCTTTAGTTACTTTTTTCCCCCTCAATTCCTACTTTGATGAGCATATGCTTGGTGTAGTTCTCATCTTTGTTCACTGCCATTCCTGCCACAGCCACCTTCTCCCAGCCACATTTATGATCCTACTACCTTGAACACCTTAAACAATACTGTTTCTCACTCCTCATAAGATGTTCTGGATTTCAGCAAATCTTCTGCTTCCTCTTTCAAATGTTAAATGGAAGAAAGATAAAAGGACTAAGGTATAACAAGAAATAGTGAAACACAAATCACAGGAAATTCTTTTATATTGTGCATTGATGTAGAAACTGTTGTTTCTGTTTAATAATATGTAATGTAGTCTCTGGAACTGTGTAATGTGATAATAGAAAAATCTAACCTATTGTTATGATGTCTGTCAAAACCAGATTAGTAATCATTTATCTCAAGTCCACTTCCCCAAACTGTGATTATACTTTCAATGAACAATCAGAAATGGTCTACATCCATTGTGTTCCTTAGCATATTAGTATAAAATCAATTTATATGTTTTCAAGGGCTGTATTTTTTATGTATGAAAAGCTAGATACTGAGGTTTGATCCGTCCTTGCTATTTGAAAGAAGGGATAAACAATGTTGTGAACTATTCATGACTAATTTTTTTTTTACTGTCTGGCAAGAGACAGATTCACATAGCTATGCCCCAGGGATATCAATATTTCTAAAATTAGCAAGGGACAGTCACTAATCCTTTGAGAAAAGTGCTAAAGTTTGACATCTTAATTAAGGATTGAGTTTTAGAATTGCTGGAAATTACCAGGGCAAAGTTATGGATCTGAATGGATATTTAGAGAGTAATTGAGAACATCCTGGACCCTGAGCTGTGATCCAGCCTATGCTAATCTTCCCAGCTGTGTAGGATTCCTGACAGCTTTTTAGCTGGAGGAAACAGAACCTATTTAAATTGAATTAAGAATATAATGTAGGTTTGTGTAGTTGATCTTTGAACATTAATGGGTGGAGTCATCTCCTGTAGTTTAAATTACAGGGGAAATATTTTCTTACTTCTCACTTCTACACATGGCTAGTGTTAAAAACAGCACTGAGGCAGCTGGCATAGAGAGTTTTTACACACAGGAGATCTGTGCCCTCCAGACCAGCAGTACCATTTTCATCCCACTCATAAGCCCAGCTGAAGCCACAAGAAATAGGTTTCCCAGTTAGCTGCAGAGAGAAAATGAAAGCTGATAATTCGGGGTGTCAGCTTGGAAGAGTCATCTTGTAGTGGATTAACTTTTAGAAGGATTACTCAAAAATTTTTGGCAGACAAAAAAAACCTAGCAAACTGCCTGAACTGTGAGGGTAACTAAAAGTCTTGAGCATCCATACAGATAGACCATAGGACTGTGATGCACCAAAGAGGTAGTATCCTGAGAACAATCAGCACCAGACTGTTCAGGAAAAGGTATGGCACACCTTAGGAGAATAATCTGCTCATAGGCTGGAGGTGTATTTCTAAATCTTCTCTGTTGTTTGTGACCAGAAGCACAAAGGTTTATATCCCCTCTAAAAATGTTTTATCCTACCTGATGCAACCGTGGAAGCTTTTTATGATTGAGATAAATCAACAGTCTTAGCTTTTTCAATTTATTGTAATTTTGTAGCAAAGAGTTCCATAGGCTAATTTTGTACCATGTTAAAATGCATCCTTATGCATCCTACACACAAAAGTACATTTGAAACTCAACAAGTAATAAGCAGGAAACCCCAAAGTACATTGTAAAATGTGTATATATATATATATTTGTTTGTTTGTTTGTTTGTTTTAATTATACCTGTGTCTGCACCAAAAATATGTTTGTCTGTAAAGCTAACCTGTTGGAATTACATTATGAAAACTGGAAGGGGTGACTTAGCTTGTATCAACCAAAGGAATTTTCCCTAGTAGAACTGTGTGCTGAATAATTCATCTTGTTCATACTCTTTTCTGAAGTAGCTATGCTGGCAAATGGCACGAACAAGTGTCCAATCTCCTTTT
>NC_053450.1:95528236-95545509 GCF_015227805.2 Hirundo rustica
GAGCCACGGAGCTCGCAGATGATCCCGGCGCGGCGTTATCGGCCGGAGCCTGCAGAGACCCGGAGACCTTTCTGTTTCGCGCCGGCAGCGGAAATTGTCAGCTTTCTGAAACGAGCCGAGGGCCTAATCTAGGATCGCACCCATTCAGATCAATAAACAGCAGCAGCGCTGCGCACCGGCCCCGTCCACGGGCGCACAGGGCCCTGGATTTTTCCTGATCATCCCGGCCTGCAGCGCTGGGCCGGCACGGCCCACAGGAGGCCGTGGGGCTCCTGCAGTGTGCCCTCCAGCCTGGCTACCTGTTAGAAGCCAGGACCGTGCCAGGCTGGCCGGGGAGCCGCACAGCAATTACAATTTCACCTTCACCATGTCCATACAACACGTCTGGGGTATCTGGGGCTGAGCAATGCCCGGGCCGGGGCTGTTGCCTGGCAACAGGCGACCCCGCAGGGCGGGGTCGGCGGTGTTGCCTCCTTTCCCGTCAAGGAAACGGAGGGATGTATTTGGAAACGGGCTTTTGGTTGTTCGTCCTCCCGTTAAATGTGCACGGGTATGTAAGCGAAGTCCCCGCAGAGGAGACGGTGTCAAAATGAGAGGAAGTGTGGTGGGTTTTTTTTGGTTTTTTTTTGGTTTTTTTTTTTTTTTTTTTTTTTTTTTTTTTTTTTTTTTTTTTTTTTAAATCAGAGAAAGGATTTAACGAGGTTCATAAAGCACCCCAGGGTAAACAGCGCTGTGCCCTGGGGTCCCTCACCCCTGTTCACCTCGCCTCCCCGTCCCTCTGCTGCGCCTACAGTGAAACACCTTAACTCAGCTCCAGGAGAGAGGAGGGAGGGGAAGGGACCACCTTCAGAGTGCAGCTGGAACTGGAAGCTGTCTGCCTCAGCCGTTAGAAATATGTGGAGAAATTACCTATCATTCCCTGTAGAGACATCCAGCAACCATCCCAACCCAGCTTTTCAGTTCGGTGATAATATGCTCCTATCAGTTTTAATAGCCCCATGCTGGATTCAGGAGGTATTATGGATTGTACAGCAAGCATATTGTCATTAAATTAAATTTTCAGAACATTCCCCAGCTCATCACAAATACCACAGAGAGTAATCATAATCGGTTCTCAACACATGTGTAATTGCCTTCAGCTGGCGTTTTTTACAGTTGACATTGTTCAGCAGTGATAAGGTGATTGGTGATTTGAATACACAGCTTGTTTCATAGCTGCCGTAATTGAAATATGGTATGTGTGAATGGAAGATTACATTAAGACCTAGGATAATCACCTGACATGAGAGTAATTGAGTCTACAATCTGCCACTGAGTCTCTCAGGGAGGGCTGAAATGAAAAGAAGCCATTAGTAGATTATGCCACTGCTGGCTCGGCGCAGCTCTGGAGCGCCGGGATGGCATTCCTGGGTGGCGGGCCGGGCATTGCCGGCCGGGCCGGGCTCGGCTGCGCCCGCCCCGGGCCAGGCGGCACCGCCGGGAGCACGCTCAGCTTTTCCTGGGGGGAAGAGGAGTAGGGAGGGATCTTGGCTCCAGAACAAACACTTCCTGCTAGCTTGAGAAGTATTGCTTCGTTATTTTCTTGGTGCTGGAGACAGGGGTCCGATTCCCCCCATCCCAACCCTTCAGAAAGGGCTCTGTGTGTCTATAGAAAAATTAGAGCATGAATTCATCCTGATGGCTTCAGGCATGAATGGTCAAACTCTTAAGTATTGTTTACTGCTTATGGGGGGGGAACCAAGTATGTGGGATCTAAATCAAAACAGTGCCCTTATTTTTTGCTAGTTTTCAGGATGTGGACTGTATGAGATTCTCTCTTTAAAAATAAAATTTGGAAGTACACTGAGTTTAATTATACAATGAGTAATCAAGGGGAATAGGTTTAGCTAACCTTTAAATATAAATTTAATAAGGTACCTGCAAATCTGAAACAAATATTTACTCCAGGTGTCCAGACTTAATGGACAAAAGCATAATTGCTCTTTAAGGAGAATATTTTATTTGTTAGTCACTGAGGATTATTTTGTGATGGAATAGTCTCCCTTTATTTATTTCTTCTTTTGGAAAGTGGTATGTTTTGCTGGATTTTTGTTACTCTTTTTGTTTTTTCCCTTTTTTTCCAAATCTACTGTACATACAGATCACAAACCCTGAACAAAGAAGAATTACAAACCCAGCTGAGATAAACATGTCAGAATTACTGTTAAGAGGCTGATGCCCAGTGTTTAATGGCTTGAAAAGATGATCAAGCATTTATGCAGCTACCCCTTTGAAATTATCATTGAGCCAATGATAATCCAGTTATAATAATGAGCACTGAGTCAATTAAGCTTAGCATGCAGAGAAACTACTTTTTGTTATGAAATAACTTGTTCTCTTCCATCTTTAAAAAATAAAATTGGAATTATGAAACTAGTTATTTTACTGATAAGCCATAACTTTCAGGTTATTAATATATATATATAAAGTCTATATAAAAGCTACCTTCAGCATAGCATGACTAACTTGTAGAGTGTAATTCCATCAGAATCTGAGATTCTCCTTGGAGATGTTGTGAGTCCCCATTCTCTCATAGCTTTACAGTGCGTGATAATTTTCAGAATCCAAAATCCAGCTGTATTATCTTGGAAATTGCTATAGGACACAGAGCTTAACACACTGTCTTCCACATACAACTGATAGCTAGTTAACCATTGCCCAGCCAATTTTAGTTTCTTCCTTACAACCTCTTCAAAATAGGGTTTGTATCTAGCAGAAGTATCTTGCACATTTTTTTCAGCTATTCCTGAAGTCTGAACTCTCTCTAGCACTTGTTAGAGCAAACCTAAAAATGCAATGGTAAAGGAAAGGAATAGTGGTTAGGATTGTTTATATTTGGATTCCACTTGTAATAACATTAGGCAGAAGGAAATTTTTTGACAATTAAGGTCTATATAATCCAATGCAGTGTCACTAAAAACAGAAGGATACAAGGCTGGATATAGTTTCAGTAGTGATGTACAAATGAACAAATTGCTGCATAATGCAGTATCTTCCTCATCACAGCATGCACCCAAGGCTGCTGCTTTAAAGGCTACAACTGTCCCAGTGAGCCCACACCTTGCCAGAGTCAAAGACTCTCTGATTTGCAGAAAAAAAAAACAAACCTGAGTAACAGATTAAAGTTTGGATCCCAAGCTCTTTATGCAGGCTTGCAGTTGAAAAGTCCCCAGCTGTAGGGAAATCATGGCTAATTTTATCTGGAAGATAAAATAACAATAATACCAATAAATGTGGAATGGTTAATGTATTTTCAATCACTTAAAGAACCACAAAACTATTTAATATTTTAAGGAAAATTATTAAAAGTCTTATTCTCCTTTATGCAAAACTGCTTTGTAATTGAAAATCCATTTATCCTGATTTAAACAATGATGATGAAGTCACTCGGATTTACCCAAAGATCAGAATATGAAAAATAATTCTCTAAGCAATCACCTCTGAGGAGTGCTTAAAAGGGATCACCCAGTTATGCTGCAAGTAACCTTCATGGCTCCTTTTGGACATGTAATCCATCCTTGGGTTTGTAAAACTTGGTGGAGATTTTTTTTTTTTTTTTTTTTTTTTTTTTTTCCCCCAGATTAAGGGATACATAGCATGCAAGAGTACGATGAACTGTAACTTCAGAAGGTTCTGAAACTTGGTACTACTGAAGAGCAGTAACCATCATGAGCACAAGAGAACTTATAAAACCTCTGAAGAATTTGCATGAGGATCTGTTATGGGGGTTAAAAACCTGCAGTTGTACAATGAAAATCTTTTGGAGAAGGTTGGCAGGTGCTAACCTGGAGAGAGGAAGCTGATTCATTTATCTTTGAGGGATAGAGAAAAGAGGATCTTCATTCATTTCAGTGTTACAGATTAAAAAAATCCTACTTGAAAAGAGTATCTGAAGATAATTTTGACCAACAGAGCCTGAAAGGACATTTTTATGTCATTACTGCCTCCAGAGGGACTACAAATTATCCTTTCCAGTAACCTTCCAGCAGCTGATTATTTCACCTGAATTATTTCTTTGGGGATCAAAGAACCAGCCTCTGTGGGTTTTTTATCTAGTATCTCTTATGGTATAGACAATTCAGATGTTCTCATTTCTCCTTTTCGAGAAGTGTATCTACTTTATTGCACTTGTCAGGCAACTCTTTGGTGTAATTTTGTGTCTATTTAAGAAAAATATCCCAATCACAAGATTATCCCTACACAGTTATACACCTGTCCGTATTACATGTATTTTAAGAACTATAGTTTCAAGCCAGAAGAAAAAGTCCATCTTGCCTTGAGCTATGCTGAACTTTCCTCTGTTAGAAATTTCTCTAACATATGTTGAAAAATTTAAGACAAGTCCCTGCAACTTTGCAAGTAGGGCAGACAGTCACGACTTTGGTTTGTTTGACTATAAATTGCTGAAACAATGCAACTTAAAAAACAATACAGTAGTACTGTATGACACTGTCAATATCATTTATAGCACAATTTTACACAAAGGCAGGAGTATCATAAAAAAAGGAGTAAGTTCTATCAGGTGCCCTAAAATACCTTATGTCATAAATAAGTCAGATTTCTTAGAGGAAAGCAATAAAGTTCCAGCAGACTCGATTTTTCCCACTAAATAATCACCCTGACCTTTTTCACTAACTTCACAATAACAGTTCTTGAAGAAGCAAGCAAACATAGTGAGAGATTTGTATGGCACACCCATGTCTAAAGCATGAAGAGAATGTAGAAGAACATTGATGGTACTAGTACACAAAAAAACCCCATGGAATATAAATAAAAAAAGGATACTAATTAAAATCAGTGGAATATTTATAAAGGAGGGTATAATTAATAAGGAGAAAATGCACAAAAATATTTGCAGATTTTAAAAACCTCTTGCAAGAGAAAAATACCAGAAACATATTCAGCCTCTACCTCAAACTGTTTCTTTACCTTAGGAAATAGTTTCAGTCACAGTTGTTTTGTAAAAGTTGATAAATTAATTGGTGAAATAACACCAATGAATTTCGCACCAGAAGATATATTATTAAGCTATTTAATTCAGAATTCCTAATTCCTAGGGGGTTTTGGCTTGTTTTAACATTAGAAGTAATAACTTCTACTGGAAATATTTTTCTTTATTACCAATCTTGTCTTTCTCTTGTTAGATTTTCTCGAGATAATTCATACATTACACAAGAGAAACATTACTAGAGGTTCTTATAACTATTTTATATCAGAGGATGAAGAATTAGGTTTTTAAAACAACAATTAAAGTCTCGTTCTGTCACTTTTAAAATCTAAAAGGAAAAACAGTCATTTTACAAAGGAGAAAAGAGATCACAGACAAAAAGTTTTATCACCTGCACAAGGTACAAAACAAATAAGAGGATAATTGATGAAAAGAAATAAGCCTGTAAGTGTTGGTGCCAGAAGGAACTGAAATTGGTCTTTACTCAGTGAAAAAAAATTAAAGTATTCAAATTGGAAGAAAAAGTGGCAAGAAAGTTCCAAGATCAGTATCATACTACTTTCTGGAAAATAAATTTGTTGCTGCTACTCTCCACCTGCCCAAAACCATGAACATGCCAAGCGCTGTGGAAACAAAGAGCACTTCAACAATACAGGGGTGTGTTAAATTTTACAGACACACTTTGTGATTGAAGTTAATAATTATAATTTTTCCTTCTTCCAACTACAAATTGCACTCACATAAGCAAAGATACCTAAGAATACAACTATTTGCCTTTAAATAAATCCTTTACGTACAGAAAACCACAGTCTATTGAAGGCTGTATAGTAATGCATCAGCTGAACAGGAATCCTTTGGCTTCAAAATGTCTTTTGTACAGATAAGTTGTGCATAGTTTATTTGTGCAAATATGAAAGTACTAATGTGTAATAAAGCTAAAACCTCAGTATCTTCTGTCTTTGTGTAGTTAATACTCAAGGTTTGTTGTTTTGATATTAATCTTTGTATATTAACCTACGCTGTGAGCTGCACAGTACCACAGTTAGACGTACTATTTTATTTTTTCATTCATCTCCATGCACAATCAGTACAGCTCTTTAGTATGAATTCTCAAATAGTGTGTTGTGTTACTTCTTCAGAGTATTAATATCATTTATAAGTTTATAATTATTACAGCTAATATAATTCTAAATGTGACTTCTTACTGATCCTCACTGGAATGCAATAGCTTTTCAGATGAAGACAGGTACAATTATATTCTGAAGTTTTTTGACTTTCAAAAACAGGAAATTTTACATCCTTTACTTTCAGGAAAATCTGAGCAAAGAATATTAAAAAATCTTAGGAAATAATAACTGCAGAATTAATCAATTGATGGGGTGCCAGTTCTAGTGCACTGGGGTATGTAAATATGTAAATAATGATAATTCTTCATTCATCTAATGTCAGGTTTTAAAAATCACAGTGATTCTAAAAAGCAGGGTTTGTTCTGTCTCCTGTGTGCATGGGAAGCTGTTGTTGATTAAGGTTTCCAACAAAGACCCAATCCTGTTTGATTAGTTCTAGCAGACACTTAGCAGTTGCCCACCCTAGAATAAGTTGTCATTACTCTGCCACCGTATTAGCTTTAGACCTCGCCATTAAAGAAGATGTACTTACTCAGCGTTAGTGCCAACTGTGAAATAAGAAGCGCAGTACAATTCCAAAATGCCCCAAAGTTACTCTCTGGAGACAAGGCTGTTGATGACTTATCCTAGATCAATCATCATTGAAGGTCGCCTGTCCTATTTGGCAATATTTGTTCAGTAACTAATAAAGATCAGCCTGCAGTTATTTATATTAGGTTATCATCTCTCCAGGGTGAAGCTTAATCCATTTTACAATGTTTTTCCCAACAAGAAAACATGAGTTTCTCTGTCTGAAAATGAATTAAGTGCATGGTTTCTAAATATGGGATCTGACATTGTTCTTGTTACAAAAAGCAATTTATTCCCCAAAAGGCTTACACTTCAAAGGTTATATAAAAAGGTTCAAATATCAGTGCTATCCATTTTTCAATTACTGGGCTTCCT
Organism: Hirundo rustica; assembly: GCF_015227805.2. Classification (NCBI taxonomy): domain Eukaryota; kingdom Metazoa; phylum Chordata; class Aves; order Passeriformes; family Hirundinidae; genus Hirundo; species Hirundo rustica. The sequence goes on from NC_053450.1 coordinate 95,535,296, forward strand.
AACACCACTAGCTTTTGGACAGATAAGCGGTGGTATCAGTTTTCTTATTCAACATCTCGTAGGTTTCCAATTCAGCATCCCAGAGAAAGCAAATTTATTGTAATACATTTAGCTGCTTTTGAAGCAGGAGTATCCAAATTGTTTCCCACAAGACTATATGGTATATCTAATAGTATCTTAAAGGGGTGCTTATGAAGCACTAGATATTAATGATTGTGATTATTGCTGTAGATTAGGAAGTTTAACTATGGCCAGACTTTCTATCAATTTAAATTTTTTAGTAATAGAAAGGAGATTTCATCTACCTATGAAAAATGGAATACACTTGTGAAATATGACTGTTCTGAGGTGATTCTCTCTCCAAACATCATTATAAAGTTCAAACAAAAAACAATGAAAATAACAGAAAAACTTTTTGCATAACATTCTGTATGCAAAACTTTTGCATACATTCTGTATGTTCATTTGTGTATGTTCTGCAACAGTTAGCAATATCAAATTGGAGGAAGATAACAATAATAACAATAATAGTTGTTTTTAATTTTAAATAAATATTTAAATAAATTTTAAATAAAATACCAAGATATCATTCAAGTATTGTAAATACATTTAAATGGTTTTTCTTTACTAATTAATAGAATTTCTTTTGCTATAATTTCTGATCATACTTTATGGACAATACAGCCAGGCTTTGACATATTTTTATTGACAAACTTTATGGGAAATATTTCTGAGTTATGGAACAGAACTGAGTTATAGCAACAGGTTTAGGACTTACTTCTGCCAGGAATTTCTTAGAGGAAGAAAAGAAAATGCTGATAAATTCTAAGCCTGAGTGGGAAGCTTGGTATTACAGAGCTCTTACTAAATCTGCCAAAAATACTCATCTGATGATGATTACAGACACTCATGGTTTTCCATCTAAGATGTAGGCTGCAGTAAGCAGTGATATGTGTTGATCTGAATTTACTTCCAAATTATTTTTCTTTTTTCATTGTTATTTTGACAAAACAATATTCAATTTTTAAGTAGATCTGACTGATGTTTGTAGGGCACTGGGGAAAAAAAAAAAAAAAAAAAAGAAAATAAATAGAGGGAGGAAAAAGGAACCAGTATAAAGAAATTGTTTAAAACCTGAAATGTTATAAGTAATGTAAATATAAGGAATTAACAGTCATAGCTGGTGCATAGCAGGAATATGCAAGGGCATTCTATGTTCAAAAAAGATACAAATACTGCACATCAAAAACATCATGGCCTGTCCTGAAAAAAACAAAACAAAACAAACAAACAAACAAACAAACAAACAAAAAAACCCAACAAAACACCACAACAACCTGGGGAAAGGTTTAAAGGAGAAACATATCTTCTAGGTTATTTTTTATGTTATCCTTGGGCTGGAGGAGAGCTTTGCAATGCAAATTCTGAATTTCTTACTGTCAGAAAATGTATGAGTTTAGGAAATTTTAAGGAATAGTGAATTAAACTATGGATTTAAAAAGAAATTAGAACATAATAAATTAAAACACTGATTCATGAAAGACACATTTTCCCAAGCTTTTTGCTCATACAAGTAATATTTTACAAATATGAATCTAGTAAACCCTTGTAGATGTCAAAATACACACAAAAAAGAAAAGAAAAGAAAAGAAAAGAAAAGAAAAGAAAAGAAAAGAAAAGAAAAGAAAAGAAAAGAAAAGAAAAGAAAAGAAAAGAAAAGAAAAGAAAAAAGAAAAGAAAAGAAAAGAAAAGAAAAGAAAAGAAAAGAAAAGAAAAGAAAAGAAAAAGCAGGACTATGTGAGAAAATAACAATAGAACTGGAGAAGATGGAGAATGCAAGACATATGAAATGGCAAAGGATCTGGTTACAGGAAGGCCTACTAAAAATTATGTTAAATGGAAAACTATGAAAAGATGGGATTCCATGGTACCAGCAAGTATTGATCCTGGAATTGAATGCAGAGAGCAAACTGCTGTGAGACACTGTCACCCCCAAAGAGGGCAGGAATTGAATATTCACAATCAGGTAATTTTCAGAAACACAGAATTAAACTTAATTTTCCAGATGTTCTCGATACAACTTTATCATAATGTGGTTGCAAAAAAGAGAAGTATGATTTTAAAACATGTGTGAAGGTTAACTCATTTGATTTGAAGAACTGGTAACATCATGCAGCAAAGCTGGCACACAGCCTCATCTGGATAATGCTTAAAGCTGTAATTCATGCTCAGGACAAAGAATCACCAGTGAAAAAGTGGAGGTAAGTCATCATAAGAAATAAAATCTACAAAAACTAGAAGTAATAAGTAATAAGGAAATAACCTTATAATAAGGAAATTTAAAAAATACATTAATCTACAAATATTTTGTGTCAGTCAACAAAAAAAAAAGGGAAAAGAATTATCAAAGCAAAAGTACAGTCATGCCACAAAAAGGGTTTGGGATATAGAATGCCTATAAGTCAATACACTCCAGAAAAATGAATGGCGATTCTAGCCATAAGACAAGTAATATTTTTTTTCATCTAGGGCAGTGAGCTAGAGAAATCAAACAGATTTTGAAAGAGAGCTATGTAAATTTTCTAAGTAATAGAGTTGATACCCATGATGAATGACCTAAACCCTACATTTCTGGCAAGAAAACATGCACAAAACTGAAATGAAGCTGAACTTCATAGGCTATATATAAAATAAGATGTACTTCAAAATATGTCTTGCCAGAGATCATGAAGACATTTTTACCTGTTCCTAACATTTGGAGAGGTTATAATTGATCTCCTCTCCTATTTTTCTTCTTCAACTCTTTCAAACTACCCTTCCCTGTGAATCTAAATCCTGCTTTTCTGTAGAAAAGATTTTATTAGATTATATGAGATTATTGAGGATGGATGGCTAAACCTTCATTGTTTCATGTAGCTCTATCAAAATATTCCCAAGACAAAATTCAGCTGAGGGAAGAAAACAATACTTGGTTAGTCTGAGTAAATTAATACCAGTTACAGAACACTCTTATTTCTGTTTGATATTTAGCCTTACCAGCTTCATCGCAATGTGATGCAGAAATACTGAGCTATGAAGGGTTTCTCTTTTTCTTAGAAGTGAAGCAACTGAGTTAGTATGTCGTTTAAGTCCCTGTTTGAAAGTCCTAAATTTATTGAGGGTTCCCTTCTTTAAAATAATTGCAGAATCACTAAGATATTTGTAAGTGGTAAGTTCCTGCTTAGGCAAGGGTGTAATTACTGTGTAACATGTATGCAGAGGTCATAGAACAAGGCTTTGGATTGCTTACATTTTGTTCCTGTAGGCAAAACAAGAATTTCAGCTGGTACTTGGGGGCTTATCTTAATTAATATCTTATATCCAGGTCTCACCTTAAAATCTATGCTATTGCAACTGATTCAGTCGTTTGCTTGCAACATTTTGTTACTATAGCATCCAAAACACTGCTACTGCTATGGTGTGGGACCAAGTAATCAATATCCATCATTCCAATATTATGATTTACAAAATGTTCATATTTGATGTTCATATTGATGTTCATATTTCTTTATAATTGTATTTAGGGAACAAGAACATGAGTATGGCATCATCTCTTTCATGAAATTCTTTGAATTAGAAATCTTTGTTCTACTAGTAACGGTTAGTAAGATGAATACACTAGCCTAAATTAGTTATTTTCTTTCCTTCATTGCTAATTAACACTAGAGGGTATGAGTATGAGTTACCTATTAACTCGAATTGCTGTGTTTAGCAGTGCATCCAGAAAAATACATTATCAATCACAGTAAAATCCTGCTTCTTTTCTCGTATTTATTTTCAGAACTCATCAGAAAAGGGAAACTTACAGCTGTGGCAGACCCTCACACTTTGTTCAAATCAATGTTTGTTTATGTTGTATATTTGGCGTCTGAATACTCACATTACTGTTTAACAGTGTTACTTTCTTCTGACTATAAAAAGTGTAAGTGAAGTATTTACTATGATGATATTGGACTAGCTCTGTACAATCTATATTTACATAAATTATTTCATCAAATTGAGTCAAATTTGCCACAATCAGGGATATAGCTCTATGGACTTTGGTAGAGTCAGGAAATAATTTGACCCTGTTACTTAAAAATTAAAGGAATTTCATCTTAGTACATAACAAAATCATCACTTCTTCCACATCAGATGCTATCAGATGAAATAGCTAATATTTATTTTCATGTGGTTCAGAAACTCTTATTCTATTAATGAGTCCTAATGTTTATATGTATTTATATAACTTATTGTTATATAAATAATTTATATAACTTATTGCTTAAAGTAAACAAGGTTGGTTTGGTTTTTTTTTTGTTCAGCTGATGAATTATATTGAAATATGGGGCTTGCCATACTGTAAATTGTTAGAAATAATGAATAGTTAATAACATGGATTTGCACACAAAGTTACCGTAATTAATAGTGTGCAGAATATCTGGTGAAATAAAGTAACTATCTGCTCATAATTAAATTAGATACTCTTGCCTCTTTTTCCCCTCAAGATACCTGACATCTGTAGTAGCTATAACTGCAGGACACAGACATCAAAGTACAAGGAGAAGTACTCAAGTAAAAAGATATACTATGGTCAGGACTGAGACAGGAGAATAGACACCTAGATTTTCAAAGCCAAGTGCTGAAAGCTCTGAATGGAGACCTGGTCATAAGTGTTTCACTCTGGCAATAGCCTAACCATTAATCCCAGCTTCCATTTTTGTGGAAGAGAATTTCCTTTCCTTGTGATAAACTTCTGGTACTGTATTTTATCTGCACATAGCATCACCAGTGTTACTGTCCTGCATATAATAAGCAGAGCCTCTGTAATGACTACTGCCATGGAAAGCACTTGCTGATTATGAAATTGAAATCAATCTCCTAGACATTTTTAAGTGCATTGGAGAATGGCCTTAGAATTCAAAACTGGTTTTTCCACTTGGGTGACCAAAAAAAAAAAAACCAAAAAAACCACCCAAAAAACAAAAAACAGGATGCAGTTGAAGAGGGGCACAAGGGAAATAATTCATTTTGGGATAATCTGCAGCAGAAATGACAGAATGGAGGAGGACTGGTAAATTATTAGCTCTGGAAAAGACTCTAAGGGATTAGATAAAGATAAGAAAGTAAATCTAACTCATCAATGTCATACAGTTCCAGAAGAACGAGTTTAATACTGTCTTCTAAGAAACGTGATGTAGAATAGTCCCTTCCCCCTTCTCAAATAAAAAAAAAAAAAAAAAAAAAAAAAAAAAAAAAAAAAAAAAAAAAAAAAAAAAGCAGTTTTGGTAGGTATTGTTTAGTTTTGAGTAATGCACAGGAGACATGGACAGACTAGAAAAACTCAGACTAGACAAATTAGTTTGCATCAGGAATGTCTCAGTTTCCAGGAAGCCTGTGGTTATTTCATCTCAAGGAAAGAAGAGCAGTGAAAAAACTGTCAGCAACCTTTGTGTAAATCAAAAAACTGCATACATGGATAGAAAGGAAATAACACATATATGATTCAGTGCTATGAAATTTAGTACAAAATGTTTATCTTGATGTTTTAAGGATATCTTTGATAAATTCTTATGAGATGACAGAGCATGGAATGCTGCAGGCTAGTATTATTTTTCCTCATGAGATGGTGGGCATTTGTTCTATTTTCTATTATGTGTTTTAAAATAAAATTTCTTTAAAAGAACCCCTTCTCAATTTTGGAAAGAAATCATAGAATCATAGAATATGCTGATTTGGAAGGGACCCATTAGGATTATCATGTCCAGCTCCTGCCCCTGCCTGACATCCCAAAGAGTCACTCCCTATGCCTCAGAGCACAAATGCTCCTTGAAATTGCTCCTCCTCAGGCTCAGTGCTGTGACCACTTCCCTGGGGAGCCTGTTACAGTCCCCAGTAACCCTCTGGGTGAAAAAAAAATTCCTAATATCCAACCTAAATCTTCCCTGACCCAGCTTCATGCCATTCATTTAGGTCCTATCTCTGGTCATCAGAGTGAAGAGATCAGTGCCTGCCCCTCCTCTTCCCCTCACAAGAAAGCTGTGGACTGCAATGAGGTCAGTCTCTTTTTCTCCAGGCTGAACAGACCAAATTACTTCAGCCACTCCTCATACGGTTTCCCCTCAAGGCTCTTCACTATCTTTGTTGCTCTCCTTTGGATACTATCTAATAGTTTAAAGTCCTTTTAAAGCCTTGTGCCTCCAAAAACTGCCCCCAACACTCAAGATTAGGCTGCCCCAGTACCGAGCAGAGCGGGACAATCAGGGCCTTGCTTTGGTGTTTTGATTTTCTGCCTACCAGGAAAGGAACAATAGCTAGGAAACTCAGAAGGAGGGAAGTACTGACTAGAGTGACAGCATGCCAAGTCGCGTTCTTCCCAGAATTTACTACTTGCTGTCTGTGACAGTTTCTTCTTCATCACCCTGTCTTTTTTGAATTCCACTGTGAATTTGTCCATTAATAATAATTCTCAGTGCTTACTTGCTTAGAAACACTTTGAAGAAATATCCATTAGCAGAGATGAAGGTATAGTCAAGGGATTTTAACTTGCAGTTGTGATATCCCCTCAGTCATTATGACATGGAGTCTTGGAGTACTTAAGTCACTTTTCAGGTGTCAGTCCTAGAGCTAAACCCAAGAATTATCTTGGAAAAAATACCAATTTGAAATGTGGAGTTTAATGGCTTCTTGGTCAGAATTTGGCCAATTTTTCCAGCATTAAAGCTTTTACTAGTCAAATTACTAGCCATTTCAGAAATCTGTTACTGTTATTGTAGTTAGCCTTCCCTCTCCTGTTTAGCCTTCACACGTACAAAGTTATTAATTCCTGTCTAGGAAGAAATTTGGTTTTATTCTTAGATGCCTAACTCAGGGCTATTGATACCAAAAGACAAGAAAACTGACACAGTTTTTGTAGGTGCATTCCCAAGACAATACAGTAAAATCAAAATCTTCAGTCATTCTCATATCCATATGGACACACTCTTGAATTATAAAATTCAGATAGTGAGTGCAAAGACAGTATTGCTCTTCACTGAATTATGAATATATGGAATAATGGAACTTTTCTACACATAGAGCACAAACTTTCACATTATTATAGAGAAAGCAACATTTTCGATCACAATGAATGCAGAGCTACAAAATAATAATTAAAAATGTGTTGCTGGTTGCTAAGTGGATAATGCATGGCTTTTAATTAGCTTGGAAATAAGCTTTCCTGTACCATGAAGTGTACAGATGTGTTAACCTTAGTGGGAGATTCTTCAGCAGATGTACTGAAGAAGCACTATATAATCCAGTAAGTTGGATATTCATATTGAGAATAAATTCAGTATTATATTGTAAAACCAATGTAGTTTGATTTAATTACTTTCTATAGCAAGGTAGTGACATGTAATATCAAAGTGAAATCTTTCTATTCCTCATTTATTTAGTAATCACTTCTGGAATCTGTAAGGACGATATGTAACCCACTGTTTTGGATTATGTAACCTAAAAATGTGTATTCTATTTCATCTGTTGAAAGCTGTTTTTTGGGAGATGTTTTATCCTTCTCTTATAACCTTTGAGGCGGGGCGGGGGGGGGGGGGGGGGGGGGGGGGGGGGGAGGGGGCGGGTGGGTGGATGCCTCCTGATAATGGCCCAGCCATTAAAACCAGCTGGGGCAGTGTTTCTTATCTCTTTCACCACCCCTCCATCCCCCAGGGAGACATGTTCTGATAAAGGGCCAGTAGTGCCCACCAATGATGTGACACATTCCATCATCCCACTGTGAGATGCTCTGCCCAGTGGAGGAGGAGCCAACTGTTCCTAGCTAGATAAAACCTGGGACTGGAGACCACCAGGTATCTGGTTTTTCCATTGGATTCCTGGAGGAAGACCGGATCCATCGTGTCACCACTGGACTTTCTACAGGACCATCTCTACTCCACAGAACCACATCTGTTACTCCAGAAGGATTTATTTGGACTGCTTCCAACACCCTGACCAACAGGGTGCCAGATCGTATCCCTGAGTCTGTCAGGGTTTTTCCAGGATTTTTATTTTCTTCCTTGCTTGTTTTTTGTTTTTTTTTTTGTACTACTACATTTGTATTTTCCTTTTTTTTAAATATTTCTAGTAAAGAACTGTTACTCCTATTTCCTATATCTTTGCCTGAAAGCCCCTAATTGCAAAATTATAATAATTTGGAGGGAAAGGGGTTTGCATTCTCCATTCCAAGGGAGGCTCTAGCTTTCCTTGGCAGACAACTGTCTTTCAAAACGTAGACATCCACATATAGCCAATGTGCCTGAGACACTGGACTTGGTATGGAGGTTTTTTTGCTAGTTTGTTTGTTTGTTTCTCATTGAAAATAGAAGTGTTTACATCATATTGCCATTAACGGCCATTTAAGTTGCCCAAGTGTAGCTGATGGATTTGCACATCTGGAAAATGAGACCTGGTTTGGCATCTGGAAGCTTTACTGTTTGTGAGGATGTGAAAATGTGGAAATTCAGACTGAAACAACATTCTGACAGCATAATTGTAAACTGAGCACATATGAGAAGTCTTGAGTGACTACAAGCAACTTTGGTCACTCTTCTGGGCATAACTGAAATCACTGCATTAGGCTTGGTATCATTTGAGCCAGTTAGATTCCTCAGCACCACTCAAAATGCAGTAGATGTTAGAGATCCAACTCTGGAATCCACTGATATTTGAGATTATTGACACATTCTTTTCAAGTCTGAGGCAAGCTTTTCTGCTGCACCTGAAATTCAATTAGTAGGCTAGCAATAAGGCAGAAGTCAACACTGCACCAGAAAAGCCATGCCAGCCACCTTTCATTTTGAACTGATAAGGAAAGAAGAGGGCCAACTCAGTCCTCCTGCAAAAATCAGCTCATTGCTTTTACTGGGTTTAGAGCTGATCTGGATTGGAATGGAAGAGTGTATCATTCCATTTAGTGTCCAGAAGATAAAAAAATGCATGGCTCACACAGCAACCATTTTCTTACCAGTAATACTGTAAAGTAGTAACATTAAGACACAGGCAGTACAGTTACCTTCAACCATGTAATGAATACCTTCCACTGGGGTTGGAGACATAAGATATGCCCACTATTTTCAGAGCTTCAGGTAGAAGCTGCAGGCTGTTTTTCTTTATTATGTCTAACAATTTGTTGCTGCTTGTCGCTTGTCTCTATCAGAGCCGCTGGCTCCATTTTGCCCAAGCTAGCTCGAGACTGCGACCAGACAGAAAACTCCCCTGGGTTCTAGAAACCAGGGGAGTGGTGAAGGGGCTTTTCCCCTTGTCACAGGAGAGACGGCGTCGATGGCGGAGGAAAGGAGTCAGACTTGGTCAGAGGGCAAAGTCCAAGGTCTTTATTCTGTCCTAGTCAGACACCTGCCTCAGTTGTGCTGCTCTAGCCAAGTCCTGGCTGGGCCTCATGATCCAGGCTTACATACAGGGGAGGGGCTAAGGGAGGGACAAACCAACACCCAGTGAGGGATAAGGTGGGAGTGGAACAAGGTTGGAGGGACATTCAAAGAAACCAATGGAAACATAAAGGGAGGAATCTCCTTGACTCTTGCCTTATCTTTTGATGTCCTTACCTGAACTCTCCAGAAGCTGGGAGGAACAGCCAAATGACAGACAGGGCCCGTAGGAGGGGACTGGGAGGAGTGACAGGGAAGAGGGGTAGGGACAAACCTTGGAATAAAACACTTTCCAGGAGAACAGGGGAGTACAGAATAAATCATTATAACATAAAACCCAATATAAAAATCAGTAACATAAAATACAATATGAAAACAAATAACACAAGGCAACAGTTTCTTTTATGTTTTATTATTGTATACGTTTACAAGGATAGTATAAACCAAAAGCTTATTTGGTCCTGCCCCAGTTTGTTTGCAGCATAGTGGTAATATAAAAATATGATGGGGAGATGCATAGGGGTAGGGAAAAAGTTATGCAGAAGATCACCGGATGTCTTGGTTTTATCACATGCCCTGATAATTTCATTGAACCTTCTTTCTTTCTTTCTTCTTGAGGGAGTGAGGGTGGGAGGGAGGGAGGGAGGGGGAGGGAGGGGAGGGAGGGAGAGGAGGGAGGGAGGGAGGGAGGGGGGAGGGAGGGAGGGAGGGAGGGAGGGAGGGGGGAGGGAGGGCGGGAGGAGGGAGGGGGGAGGGGAGGGAGGGAGGGAGGGA
>NC_053450.1:95545599-95628711 GCF_015227805.2 Hirundo rustica
CTTCCTTCCTTCCTCTCCTTCCTCTCCTTCCTCTCCTTCCTCTCCATCTTTCTCTCTCTTTCTCTGTTTCCACTTCTCTTTTTCTCTTCTCCGCACCTCTGCATTTCCCAAGTGTAAGCAATTTTGCTTGGTAAGAAAATCTGCCTCCAGCAGTACACGTTGTCATACAACTGGACCTTGCACATGCTCTATACCATGAAGAAATTGGTGTTAACAGATAGTCTACTTAATACTGTGAACTCCACAACCAACAGAAAGTGATAATATCATAGCATCTCCTTTCATTGTTGGACTTTTTTTTTTTTTTTTTCCCCTATTTATGAAAGTTCTTTTATTTGATTTTGCCTTGGGAAATATGGCAGTGTACTCAGATGGTTCATTTCATCTTCAAATTAAAAAATGCAACTGAATTTGAAATGTGTTATATCTGGAAAACAAGTTCTTTGTTTTCAAGTACTACAACCCAAATAAACTGTTAAAAATAATAAAATAAAAGACACACTTGTTATTTTCAGAATTAGGGTTGTCCATATGTGCTAGTAATATTATGAAAAATTGTTTTCAGAATTCCTTCTTTCCTAAGTCCTCCCTAAGCCTCCAATTCACCACAAATTATTCTTTCATCTTTTCAAGCCCATCATCTTCTTTACCTCTATTATTCCTCTGTTTCCTTTCCACCACAAGAGGAAACCTCCAGGGGAACTTGCAAGATATGTAGATGCCTTGGAGGGGAAAAAAGGAGACAGTTGTAGGTTATCTGAGGTGTGGGTTGTATGGGAATTTACTTTCCTAAAGAGGTTTGGGTTATCTGAGTAGCAGGCTATATACAGGAAAATATGATAATATAGAAATCCATTTTAGTTCTATCTGATACATTATTCTAGGCTTGTGAAAGGACAGATTTGTTTTTCTCAGATGTGCATATCTATACAATTTCTTTTCTTATGTGGGAGCAAGCATGTGTAGCTGATAGATTTTAGTGTTTATGATTCTCTTTTATACCAAGATTTTGTATGCAATAGAAGATGTAATATTACACAAACTCTTTTCTTGTTGTTGTTTTATACCTTTTAAGTTTTATATTGTGGCAGATTAATTTTAGATAGGAAAATGAAATTTTTAAAATTACTTTTTTTTTTTTCCTTGAGGAAGAAAGATACTTTTAAAAAGCAAAAATATAATCTAACACAGAGTGCTTGATATTGCATCATGAATGCCTCAAACCCAAACCAGATAGTTTTGGAAGTCATAGCTCCTGCTCCAGAAAATTTTCAAAAGCTTGATGGGCATTATTTTCAAAAGCTTGACGTATTTTGTCATCCAAGCTCAACATTTACAACTCATGAATAACCAATTGGCTTGAAAGCACTGATAGTGATTCCTTAATATTACCAATAGGTAACAGAAAGTTGCAGTCTTCTCCAGAAAAGATTTCTATGTTGCAAGCTAACTATGCAGTAAAAAGGTCATCAGAAAAATATTTAATTGGCAACTATTAGATGTACCACTATGAATGATCTTTTCCTTTAGTGTTTATTTTTTCTTTATCAGCTTTTATTAAATGACATTTTTTAAAAATTCGAAATTAATGACCATCTTTTATAATGCAATTTTGTTTCTTTAGGTGGCAGAAAATAGTGTCTGCAAAAGTGTCTGCACTTTTCTTTGACATTAACTATATTATTTTTGTTGTTGTTGTTAACATCATCATTATCACTACCAGTACTGCTTTATCAATAAACTTTCTTTGGTTTATTTTATTAAATTCAGGCATGTTCTACAAATGTATTTAGGAGCCTAACTCCTAATCTGTTCCCTTAAACAAGAAGGATGTATTAATACCATTGAAAGTATAATCTTTTCAAAGATGTGCACAGTGAAAATTGCAGATGAAATACCTGTTATTTCAAGTGAAAGAAATCCAACATCCATTATATACTAAAATAAACTCCCATAGGCAATTGATAGGGCAGAAAGAACAAGTTACTAGTGAGAGAATATTTTTCATTAAATGACTGGTTTATTTCTTATTTCTTAACCCTGATTCTTTTAAAAAATGTGGGAAAATGTAACTCAAGTCCATACTAAATAGTTTTATAATACATTAAATTTTTCCAGTTTTTCCTATATTGCATTCTTAGTTGACCAAATTTCTTGTTTCAAAGAGGCTAATTCCATACTGATGGAAAACCAGCATTGCCCTCTACTTTCTACTTGCTTAAAAGCATTGCATATCCTGCTGGGAAGAAGTAACATAGAAAGGATGCTGAAAGGAAACGGAAGAATGTTGTATGGTCCATCATGAATTTCTACAAATTGTGTAGATTTGTGAGATTTTCCAGCTGGTTTTTTTTGTTTTTTTTTTTTTTTTTTTTCCCCTAATAGAGTGTCAGATGAACAGAGCCCTCTAGGTAACACATGCACAAATACATTTCTTTTCAGGTGTAGTGTTCAATGCCCTGACAAAACAGGGATTTTTTTTTTTTTTCTTGCAGTGAGGAATTTTCAATTTCGTTGAATGCAACCTAATCTTATTGAATCTGACAGTCAACAAGACAGAATTACACTTTTTCCAATTTTCTTATTCATAGTAGGTAACTGGGGCAGAGGCTGGGCGATACTGGGTAGATGAGCTCGTAGTGACCACAATGATAACTCACCTACATACTCTTGAATCTCATTTTGCAGTCCTGTGGATATGATGCTAGCCATCCAAGTGACTCTATTCGAACTCCATCACGTTTATTAGTGTGCCATTAGGATAATGATTAGAGCTTTAACTATCTCTTTCTTACAGAGCTTTTTATAAAGGTATTATGGGTTGTATGCAATTTATTTTTTGCCTGTGTTTCATGAAATGCTGCATTTTTTGGTTTCTTCTTTAACTCCTAATGCTTTTGCAAGTAAGAAAGTCAGATATCTTCCCTTCTCTTTATTTAAAGATGAGTACTCATTTCTAAAACAAATGTTTTAAGTGCAGTTGTTAAAGCAACAGTAGCATATTACTTTGCATTTCTCCTTCTACCACATTTCTGTCAGGCCTAAGAGTCCTAGACACTTGAGCACACTGTGACATTACCAAGCATAAACAAAACCAGCTGAGGCAGAAGATAAACAACAAAGCCTTCTAATGAATTTTTGTAACTTCATGGATGAGCAGAACAAGGATGTAATTGCACTTACAACATTATTTAATGGCCTTTTAATTAAATCCAACAAAGAGCATAATGAAGAATCCAGGAACAGTAAGGGACAGATTTCTATCTTTGATTCATAATGCTCATCTCGGTGCGTATTTAAAAATATGCTGCAAGATGATGTGTATCTGAAGGTACCAGCAAGGACTATGTTTTCAATGTCTTCTATAATTTTAATTATTTGGAAAAATGGTAAGTAAACTAATTTGCTCCAGCTTTGGGTCAGTAAATGAGAACTGATTCAAAAATAGACTTGCATGATCCATGCTGACTTCGTGAACATTCCCATTAGGGCACAGCATTCCACCAGTGGTCGCATATGTACTTCAGGGCCGAATAACCATGTAATCTAGAACAATACATCTAAAAAGAAAAGGAAGAATAAACATTGCTCTAAGATTATGCTCCAGTCTGGCAAGTTCTTCATCATGCTTTCGGCAGTGTGAACTTTCAGTCTTTGGTATTGGTATAAGTGATGGTTTCGGTTGAAAAACTTGATGATTTTGTAAACTAACTTCAGGTGGAAAAGAAATACTGTATATTAGTTTATTACTAGAAATATTTATATCTTTTTATCTAAAGACATAATTAATTTATATCTAGATACGAATTAATAAAAATAATTAATTTTCAATTTCAATAAATTGAAAGAAAATTCTGTCAAGTCTTCTAGTACTTCATTGTGTCCAGGAAGCTTCCTCTCCATAGTAGTCTTCATCTAGACAGTGGTATGGAAGCTTGTTGAAATGGACATTGGTGGTTTCATATTTTGACTTTAGTCTATCAGTTCCCTGTCTTGAAAAATATGGTAAAAATAGAGGCTATTTATTAGGCAGTAAAAAATTCTGCCCCTTCTCAGAGATTTGAATTACTGCAAGTTACATCTTCTTTTGAGTGCTTAAGTCCTTCAACTAAAGACATTAAAAAAAGCTTTTCCTTGAATAGCTGACGTTTCATGAATTATTTTCCTTAGACTACAATCATGCACTGGGGAGAATTGAAGGGACCTGTATTTAAAAAACAACCTGAAGAAAACCAGTGATCTATTAGAGTAAGGCAGAAAAAGAGAAATACATAGAGGGGATAAAAAGGAAAAACTAATAAAATATGATATTCTAACAAGCAGTGAGTTTACTCAAGGTCAGAGCTAGCAGTTTCAAACAGATGAAGATATAAAGAAAGATACAATTTAGATAAAAGCATTTAAAACAGCAAAAGCAATCAATCAGGAATGTAATGAAAAGGATTGTGTACTAGACTTTAAAATGCAGGTAAAGAAAACTGTAAGGAAGCAAAAAGAAACTTGAAGAAAATTCTAAACAGAAGCAAGCCTAATAGAAAACTGAAATACATTCCTACTAAAGATAACTGTACCTGAGGACAGCTTGAAAAGCATGTAGTTGAAAATGAGAGAAAAGTGCGTATCTCCTATGAACATGGGGCAAGATACAGTTAAGATCATGTCTAGGTCTCCATAATTAATCATGGAATAGTTGAGATGTAAAGGGGCCTCTAGAGATGGTTCAGTCCAAAACTCTGGTAGAGCTGGTTATTCAGGGTCTTGTCTAGTCAGCTGTTGAATATATCCAAGGATATTTCCACAGCCTCTTTGGGTAGCTTGATACAATGCTTGACGCTCTCACAACAACAAACAACAACAAACAAATTCCCCCACATGTTCAAGTGGAATTTAATATATTTCAATTTTTGCCCATTGCCTCTAGACCTTTAAGTAGACAGCACTGATAAGAGGTTGCCTCTGTCGTCTTCACTCCCCTTCCCCACCAGGTATTTACAGGCATTGATAAGATCCCTTCTCTGGTCTAAACACTCCCAGCTCTTTCACACTTTTTTTATGTGGCATATTGTTCCTTCCCTGCCCAAGGCTGCTATAAGCAAAACACCCAAAGACTAATCTGATCATTCAGTTTTGTCCAAGATTTTATCATCTGGCTGGAGCAGGACTCAGAGTTTGCTTGTCTTAATGGGGGATGATAGAAGGGAACTTTCAGTGCTGTATTTGTAGTAAAAGAAAATGCTTAAAAAAGAAGACCCTAATTGTATTTATAGCCCAGCTTCTATCTACTTTCAAACTATCTATCTACATCTCTTTTTTAATTGCAAATCTCAATTAGTAACCTGTAAATCATATATTGTTGATTTAAATTTTACCATAATGAAATGTACTTACTGTCAAAGCTATGGATGTAATTTATTTATTTTACATAAATTGGAAAAGTTGTTTTTTTATAGTAGAAAATCCACATAGTGTTTAAAGTCATAATTTGTTCTTTAGGATATTCATGTAATTTCTTCAACACATACACTAAAGACACTGCTTCACAAACGAGTGCTACTATACAAGAGATTGATTTGTACAATTATTTTTTTCACTGCTGGACCTCACATTTGGTAATCCAGGCTCAAATTTCAAAGTGTGTTGTCATGAACTAGGGCTGGATGTGTCATTTCATAAAGTCAAACGTTTGCGTGTCTGCTTAAAAGGACTGGGGCCTAAGTCAGACCTGAACCTCTAAAAGCTCGTGACTTGCAATTTTCTGATCATAAGCAACAGTTTTAATTTGAAGTATTCTGCTTAACTCTGGATATTTGAGCACAGAATTTGGTTTTCAAGAATGTGTGAGTTTTGAAAGAAAAAATATTGCTCTCTGCCTTATCTTTGGATTCAGGAGACATAGAAGTGTAGTAACTACAATCAGAGCAGATTAGTTCTCAGGTATCAAATCACAGTTATCAATTGCAGTTGTTAATCAGAAGGTCACATGACAAGAGTGAAGGTTTTTGGATTCTTCACCATTGCATTATGGTGAGAGAATATCTGGTTTGGGAACCAAGAAAGGATTTTTAGAAAATGGAAATTAGTACTTGACTGGACCAAGAGAAAATCTCTACCCTTTTTCATCATTATACAATATATTTACTAATCCAGAACCAGATAAGGTCTCTTGTATCACATTGTGTAACACTCCAGTAAAATAGTATTGGAGTTCCGTGCAAGATTGTTTTAAGGGGAAGACAAAGAATGTAGTTGTATTTAGTGAGAATTTATTTACCCACATAAGCTCTTTCACTATCAGGTGGTATAAAAATTGCTGCTTTACTCAATTTGATTAGAGATTCTGTTGTTTAACTCATTAGAAATTAATGCTTTATATTATGTCTCAAATTTTGGTGGCGAGTATTAGAGATAAGCAGCATCCACTACTTGTTTGACTTCTTGGTCTGTCATAAGGCCAAGCATAACTTGGAATGGTTAGAAATGCCACTGTGCAGAGATAGCTCCATCAGGAAAGATATTTTTTACCTTGGTCAACAAATTTTTCCTGCTGAAAGATATTCAGAATGGGAAGAAGAAACTGTTTAGTTTTTGCTCAAGGCATGCCAGCATGAATATGTGGGGAAAAACATCTAAAAGAAATCTGCTTTAGAAGAAGAAAACATTCTGTATATGAGTAAAATTGTCAGTCATTCATTTATTACATCTGCCAAAAAGATAGTGTATTTGGCTGTTCCAAGTATTTATATTGGGTCAGTTGCCTAGTTGTTTTTTTCAGGGAGAATCAGAAAAAAACAAAGTGGTTTTATATATAAATTTGAGACTAGAAACAGGAAGAATTACTAACTAAATAAATGCTTTTAAAAGCTGTCAGTGATAAAGTTGAAGGCTTATTTTATCAGTCTAGGCAAAATGAGATGTTCTCTAAATATTTCTTAATCAAAGAAAAGGGACAGCTCTGGAGAAAATAAGTGGTAGACAAATTAATCTGTATTGTGCTTCACTGCTAACCTCCTCCCCTCTATTCTTGAGAGAGTACTGTATGCTACAATATACCAATATCTGCAGATATAAAGGCAAGAGCTTGAAAGTGCCACCATTTTTTCTGCTACCTTGTTTCTACTTTATCAAGTAATCTTATCTACAATTTAGGTCAGAGAGAAAATATATTATAGATTTGTGGCAGGGATAAAAAACCACAATGGCTTTTTAATAAGGTGTTAAGTGTTTTCCATATTTGGGATATGTAATGGTTTCATGTTCACCAAATTCTGGTCTTAGTACTTACTCTCTTTCTGTGGGAGAGAGACTAGGAGAAAAGCAAAGTAGGCTCAACTTCAAAAATGAACAAATAGTTTTATTAATATACACTAAAAGAATGGAAAAAGAAAGTTGGAAAAAAAACCTAAAACAAAACAGAATGAAACTGCAAAAACACTCTTCCCTCCCCTTACAAACTGTTCACTTTCTTACTAAACAACATAAAGAGACAAAACTTGTGATTTTCAGCCAGTTTCACCATTTGACAACAGTCTTTCATCAATTCCTTAGGAGAAAAGTCTCTCTTTGAGTCATGGATCCCACTGACAACTTAGAACAGTTCTCTTGTGGGTTTTTTAACTCTCACAAAAACAACTGCCGGGAGAAACCTGCCTTTGTGACCCTCCCAGGAGCAGTTGCCCATGTGGCTTATGGGTTATGGGTCTTAGACTTTTGCATACTGGAGTGTCACCTTTTAAAGATTAATAACTCTAAAGGCAAAGGATTCTTCATCTCAAGGTACAGAGATATCTTCTCACTTCTTCACTGGCATAGAGGGCTTCTCATCTTTGTCTCTGTTCAAGCATCTTATAGGATTAATATTACTTAGTCCATCACAAACATCTTTGCTCAAATCCACACACAAATCTAAACAATCATCTCCCCAAATGCATATCTTTCCTATGATTTAAAGGAATAATCTAAATATAGAGTTCATTTCCATGGTTCAAAAAGGAATGGAATAACCAACTCTTCAACCCTCTGTCCCAATATTCTTTTCACTCTTGCTCTACTGACTTCATGCTGTTTCTTCTTTATGTTCACTCTGTCCCTTTCTTTTCTTTCTCAGAGAAGGGCCAAGCTCTGAAAGATTCATGTTGCTAGGAAAGGGTTAAATCTGCCCAGAGTCTCTTCTCTCCCGCTGTAGCTCACGGTGTTAGATGTTCAAGGCCACGGTGGTGAGGGAGGAAGAACTCACACAGAAACATCAGAGATCAGAGCACCCGGGCAATCCGGAATCACAAAAAAAAAAGCCAGGCAGGATCATAAATGCATTTTCGGCCCACCCCTCGGTGTAAATCAGGGTGGCCTCAGCTTAAATGATGCCCATAACTCTTATCTGGGGCCCAGCAGAGATCTCTCCCTGCTCCAGGGAAGTTTGGAGAAAGTAGTTGTTCTAAAGCAGCAACCGCTCCTTCCCGGCCTCCCCCACCCCGACCCCAACCCAGGAGCTGATAGAATCTGGCCAGGCCTCAGGCCAGCTCCCCCCAAAAAGCAGGGAGCAGCAGGCCCAGCTTAATGTTACCTGTCTCTCTCTGGCCAAAGCAAAAGAGGAAAAGTCTGACCTGCAGGAAATTAAGGGGTTTTAGATGGTACTTCCCAAAGTCATAGCCAACAATTTTCAGTGGTCAAAACAGATGCCAGTATTCCAACTAACCCTCTGATAGGTCCCTGTCCTTTCTAAAGTAATTCCCAGGTCCTGACCCAGAAAATCACTCCACATTCCTCTATGACTAAAAGTTAAACTGTACTAACCCATGACAGGGTATTTTAAAGCCGACTAGCTTTGGATGTGAAATTGATACTGACGGGTCTTGTGAACTCAGACTGGACCAAACCTTGACTTCATCTCTAACTCTTGGGCTCCACAGGAAGTTCTGAAGCATACATTCAGATGTACAGGATTAGCTGATTTGCATCTGTCCCAGCTGGACTGCATGAGAATGCAAAATCTTGGTATACCAGCTTCTGCTGAAACTTAGGTCAATAACAGAACTATTACTACTTAGATAATTCAAGAATATTTATATTTGATCATTTAGACAAGTACTCAGGCGCCTAAATTATAGTCCCAAACTTTTTGCTTGCATGGCGAGGAAAATATTAGCAGCTACTGGCACCTTGGTGCTATGCTGAAACCCCCTTTCCTAGAGCAAACCATTTTTTTATTGGTGTGTTTTATAGGAGGGAGGATCTTTAATTAGGTCCCTAAGTAACCAGTATGAAATCCACCTTCTATGATAGATAATTGTGATAGTGTGTACACAGAAGAGTTTTAATATTACCAACACAAGGGGGACTTACTACACAGGTGAAAGGCCTGACCATTCAGTTAATCCTGTTTGATTAGAGGCCATAAATGATAGATTTGGTGCACTCATTGACTGCAAACAAAATATAGTGCATGTCACACAAACAGATTTCTGGTTTCAGTAATTTCTTTGTTTGTCATTTGTTAACCTAAGTAAGACTAGTCAAATACTATGTCTTTATATTTTAATTGTTCTTGGTTTTTAGTAAATGGAAAATGTTTTAAAAATAGAGGAGTTATTCAGAAATACTTTCAGAAGTGATCTGCAAAGGCTCTGGGAGCCCCAAGAATTCACAGGCAAATTGTGACTTTCCCAGAAATGATATCAATTAGGAAAACAGAGCAATTGTTGGAAGAATGTGAAGGTTATCATGCAAAGCATGTTTATATGGTTTAAGTGAGAGGAAATGATGGCAACTCCCAGAGCTGTGAGGGAACTTCCTCTTTGGAATATCCTGACTTTCATTTTCCTTGCTTAAAGCCACATTAGTCCTGATCATTGTCAGAAGAATCAGGAATATTGTCAATGCATAAAGATAAATCCAAAATAAATACCTCATGAGATGAACATATGTGTGGTTATAAAACACAATTTTACTGAATCAAATACCATTTATTTTTTTGTCTCTACATTTGTCAACTCATTCGTAAAACTATATTTATTTCACTATGATATTTTTAAATATTTTAATTTTATTTTCCTTTTTTCTTTTTCTTTCTGATTAAATGTATATGATTCCTAAAGTCCTGTCGTTTTGCTTCAAAGTTCCAGTTCATAATCATTACTAGTTTCTACACCAGTTATTCTGAGAAAATTCATAATAAGTCATATCTTCTAAGAGAAAGCTCACATTAATTAGAACCAGCTCAGGAATTGGTCCTAATAGCTGCACCAGCTCATCATTATTTCCTGTTGTCTTCAAAGTAAAGCTTAACTTTCAATTTTACATTATTAAACTGCTTTGGTTGGCTTTATCTGAGCTGTTCTTTCTAGGCCTGGATGGTATTTCACCACCTTCCTGAGCTGGCACGCAAACAACAGCATGAGCACTTAAAGAATATTTTCTTTTGTACTAATATAAATAAATAAAGTATGTTCTTCAAAGTCTACAATGTTATTGGATCAGCATATGCTTTAATACCAAGAAAACGTGTTGGCAGCACTTTCCCTCTGGAAAGTGTGGCTGGTCTACAGTAGACCAAATTGTACAACAGGCAACACTCAAAACCCTGCTTAGAAATAAATTCCAGAAGTCCAAATAGATCAGAGATGTAGATATCTGAGAGCACAGAAAACAAATTCTGTTTATCCAGATATAGATAAATACTTCAATGTAAATTTCAAAATGTTTCTGTGTTTTAATGATACCGGCTTGTCAAGGTCAGTAAAGACCCCTCTGGCCCTTTCATTCTAGCACTCATTCCTACCATTACCCATACCCATTCAAAAAAGACCTTTTCGTTTTCTCAAAAGTGTACTTGTGCCAATGAAAGTCAGAGGAATAGCTTAATTCTTCTGCAACCTACGTGTAAAAGAGGAGAGAGATTGTAGTACTCTTGTTCCTGTACTTAGAAAAATGGTAAATACTTTTGTTGTTTTAAATGGGGTTGTATAAACCTTGCTGAACTGAAAGCACTCAAATGTCCCATCTAAACCTGCTCTCAGCTTTCTTGACTTTATCATAAATTAGCAAGGTTCTTAAGTATTAGATCCAGGAATCTCAAATAAGGTGAAAACTTGAATTTTCACATAAATGCTGTTTCCAGTTGACTCTTTTTTTTTGTCAGGAAAAGTTCAGAAGTGCAAAACCAAAAATCTTGATAGTCATAAAGCCAGTAAAATGCCTCAAATTATTATCATTTGAAAACAAATTAACAGCTATTTTTTTTAAATGTACAATTTCCAAAACAGCAATATGAATATATTCTCACATATTTTTGCTGAATAATGTGAGTTTAATCTTTCAGAAGATGCTGCTGCAGTATTATTTCTTTGTTATAGATGTGAGGTGGTGGGACCTGATGTCTTCCCCTGAAAACAAATGTTTACAAATATTCAAGTCCATAAATCTGCAGGAGAAACAAAATTCAGAAAATTCTTGTTAATGCAGTACATTTTCTGGTAATTTTATAGTCTAATTTTCAGTGGTTCCCTACAGAATGAATGCAGTTCAGAAGGCAATTCAATAAAGTACTTTGTGGATAACTATTATCGGCTAATTATTAGAAATTGCATGTTGTTGCTAATTGCATAAATAAATTGTTTTATCTGAAAGCCATTTAAAAAATGTTGGGTTTTTCAAGCATATATGGTTTTGATGTTCCTGTATAAAACATTTAACTGTTTAGCTCTAAAATAATGGTGTGGTGCTTTAAACCATTTTTTTTTACTCTAATGCACTGAAAGGGAAAAATACTTCTGATTTTCAAAGAGGTTTTTGTTTTTGTGCAGTGTACCCTGATGAACCTTACACTGAGAGGTAATAGAAATGCTGATGCTTTTGGCAAATACTAAAGCCACTTCCCTCTGTCTTTTTGAAATAATGAAAAAAATAAAGTTTTACAGAAGTATTTTCATTGATTTATTAAAATTTAGAGTAGCAGACATGTAGAAGATTGAAGAGACATGATGGTATTTATTGTGACTGTTCAAATTTAAAAATGCATTATACTTTTTTTGTGAAGATGTTTTTATGGGATTGTTGTTGGATTTGTGGGGCTGGCCTTAATAAACTAGAACCTTTACCTGTTCTTATTTTAAATTAGTTAAGGTAAGTGTGGTAGTTTCAGGCAGATTTTGGGAGAAATCCTCCCACGGAGCCCCCCCCTCCCCTCCCCCAACCGGTTCGGGAAAAGACTTCCTCAGAGAGAAGTGGAAAAAAACTGTTTATTAAACAGGCAAAGCACTCTCAGCACAATACCCGATGACAAGAGCTTCGTGCCGCTTACGGAGGGATAACAAACTTAAAGAAAGTCTCTTCTTGAAGATAGTCACTGTGCTCCGCCACTCTGTCTCTGCTTGCGTTGGGAGAAAAGGAGATGTGCAGGGCTGGTCTTGGTGGGGTGGGTCCTCTGTGGAGGCCTCCGGTGCTTCCCCCAGGTCCTTAGCCCGGAGAGGTTGGAACAGTTCTGAGAAGAGGGCAATAAAGAAAAAAAGGAAGGGGAAAAAAAAAATCTATCTATCTATCTATCTATCTATCTATCTATCTATCTATCTATCTATCTACCTATCTATCTTCAGCTATTCTACAGCGTCTAACTACGCTAGCACTAAACTAACTAACTGCCGGGGAAAAAAACAACAGAGCTTCTTTTGTCTTACAGTGTTCTAACTCCCCCTCTTCAAGGTCACTCCGATGAGCAGTTTTCCTGGGGAAAAACAAACGGCACTTCCCTCCCCTTTGCACCTAATAGACAATTGGGGGATACACAGTCACCCTAGGACAGTATGTAAAGGTATATTTTCTAGCTAGACATATTGATTATACTGGGTTTTTTTATGTCTGTCTGTGTAAAATCAAGAACTGTAGAAGTTGCTCTCTCTGAATTCCATCAGCTTTGTAAACTAAAGAACAAACTGAGGTGTTAGGTAGACTTTTTCCATGAAGTGTCATCTGAGTCAGAATTCTATATTGAGTATCTAGTTGGACCAAGCAAGTTCTGTTTCTGTCTTCAGTGCCAGTGGCACAGAAAGAAAATATGCTTTACCCAGGAAAAGGTCATTGCCATGGATAATAATGTCTTAGAATTTTGTACAGTTATAGGGATTAGCAGTGAGCGTGTCCAAAGAGTAATCTTGATCAAGATATGAAAGTTATTACACATCATGGATATTGCTAAAATTGTTATTTTTGCACATAAGAAAATGGGCCAATCTCACTTGTTTATAGACAGAAAGACTGGGAATCCAGAACAAGAATATGAATACGGGACAAGTAGATAACATGGGGCTGAATATTTCTTCTTGTAGCTGTCCTTATGCATACTAATACTGCAGCCAGTGGTGAGAAACTGGCACTTCTAATTTGAAATTGATCTCTTCCCTGTCGCAGTGTCCCAAAAGCGCTTACCACCGCAGCCACAGGCTAGCTCAGACGGTTTCCCACTGCGGCAACGTGGAATGGTCGGGGTGGCAGGCTGGGCAAGCCCACCTCCTCCCAGTGGGGACTTGGATCCCCCACACCAGCGACGGGCACAGTGATGGTACGGCAACCACGGCAACCGAAGGGAAAGACCAACTCTCCTGGCAGGGTACAACTCGGTTTTATTGAGGGGAGAGGGAGCACGGAGCTCTGCACTCTCCGACCTGCTGCCCAGAAGAGCACTGAGAGCAGGCGTTGCAGCCAGCTTATAAGGAGGGGTGGAAAACAAGGGGTTGGCTACAACTGCGTCAGCGAATCAAAGAACTTGGGGGTGTAACTAGGGGTGTAACCATGGAACAGGGGACCAACCACAAAACGCTGGGAGGGGATTTACAGGGCCCCAGCCTATCACTCGACGCCCTCCCTGGAGCTTTCCAGAAGCCAGGGAAGGGTCCTGGAGTGATAGACAGGGCGCCCAAGGGGAGAGAGAGGGGATTGACAACTTGGATACAGGGGGAAGGTATGATTGACACAAAATGAACTGTGGGCACTTGTGATAAACAAGTTGAAACCATTAATGAAATAGGGGGGTACAAGGAACGAACCATTACACAAAACATGTATAAATTCACATAAAACAAATAAAACAAATTGCAACACCCACCACACTTCCCAAAATATATGTTATCATCTGTGCTTTCTATGATCCTCATAGTCAAACTCAGGAAGTGTGGACTGGGTGACTGTACAGTGAAGAGGATTGAGAACTGGCTGAATAGCAGATCTCTGGGGGTTGTAATCAGTGGCACATTGGTCTGTTGACATGACAGGTTGGAGGCCTGTCACTCTATCTGAAGGACAGGTGTCAAGGGGATGGATCCAGGCTCTTCTCAGTGGTGCCAAGCCAATAGGACAAGAGGCAGTGGGTAGAAACTGATGCACAGGAAGTTCCACCTGAATATGAGGAAGAGAACTTTTTTACTGTGTGGAAACTAAGCTCTGGAACAGATCACCAGCAAGGTTGTGGATTCTCCCTCCCTGGGGATATTCCTGAACCGTCTGCATGCAATCCTGTAAAACGTGCTTTGGGATGACCCTGCTTGAGCGGGGAGGTTGGACCAGATGACCCACTGTGGTCCCTTCAAACTTTACCCAATCTAGGATTCTGTGATTCTGTGAGCTAGTTTGTGGGCCATACCTAGTCGATGAAGGCAACAGATAAACTGTAGGACAGGGCTGCTTTCCAGACTTCTGCAGGAAAGGACCTGGAGGTCCTGGTGGACAGTTTGAGTGTGAATCAATTGTGTGCAGATGCTGCAAAGAAAGACAACTACATAGTGGACTGTATTAGCAAGGGAGCAACCCACAGGTTGAGGGAAGTGATCCTTCCTCTCACTGTGATATTTGTGCCCATTTTGTGACTGGCTTCACATTGTCATGTGGGTGCTCAGGCAAGTGGAGCAAATGTCCTATGAGAAGAATTGGGAGAAATTAGATTATTCAGCGTTAGCAAGAGGAGCAGAGGGAGGATCATTTTGCTGTTTACAGTTGCTTAATTAGAGGGCAAAGAGAAGAAAGAGACAAACCCTTCTAGGAGGCATACACTGACAGGACAAGACAAAATGTTGATATACTGAAACTAGAGAAATTCTTAATATAGATCAGAAAAAAATTTCTTCATGAGGATGATCAAACACTGGCACAAGTGTCCAACAGAGGTTGTGGGGTCTTCATCCTTGACAGTACTCAAAACTTGTCTGAACATTGTCCTTCACAATATGATCTAATTAAATATGCTTTGAGGTAGATTTGGAATAGAGATTTCCAAATATCCCTTACAACTCAAAGTTTTCAATTCTGTGCTAGAAAGCTGAGTCTAGTTTTAACATTTGTTTCTACACTATCAAAAATGGGTGGGTTTTTTTAGAGAAAATTAGTTACCATTCAGTAACAATCAGCCAGCAATATTACCTTTGTAGCTGAGTGGATTTTAGAGGTATAGAATTGTTTCCTGGCATGTGACTTGATGGGGACACAGAAGAGAGGAGAAGAAAAAATATTTAAAAATAAAATAGCATGACTCAATACAGAAGGATTCAGAAAGTACCACTGAACTGAAATTAGTTGGTAGTGACAGCTGATACTTTATCCCAAGTTGCCTCCTAGTGTCCTCTGTGCTGGATTCTTATGTAAGTCACATTAAACCAATTAAAAATTATGAGTATTTGTAGAACATAACATAAAAAGTCATATTACAATTGATGTAATCTACTGCTATCTGGGAATTTTCATAAACTATTACAGTATAATGGTGCCTGCTAGCACTGCTATAATTAATTTAAGATAGCATTTCCACTAAACTCCCTTATTTTCCAGAGCTTATGCATCTGATAAAAACTCCCCCAGGCTGAAACTGGGTACATAGGGTCTTGACTGTGAAATTAATTATTCACAAACATTAACAGAAGAAAATATGATCATTTCTTATGACATTTTAAAATGGGCGTTTTTTTACTAAAATAATGCAGCAAGTGGAAGGTAGAAAGTGGCAAATGACTGCTAGCTTTAGCAGGAGGGGTTAAAAAGATGTTGACAGTGACTTGCACAAGAAGATTTAAAACATCTGTGGATCACAACTCCTTTTCTCTAGCTGTCCAACCTCAACAAAAATTCACATTTTAAACCAATGTTTGATTTACTGTATCTTTATTTTTATGCTTAACAAGATGTGCCTTTGGATTTTTATTTAGCATATAATAATAGTCAAAGAGAAATATTGCTAATGTTTTAAAACCAATTTCCTTTTCTTGATCTTTATTTTCTTTCTTGAAAGTCCTGTCACCAAGTAATTAAGAATCAAGTAGTCATTTTACAGGAAATATGAAACTTTATAGTCCTGTTAGGAAAAATAACAAACCCCACCAATAATTCTGTTATAGTAACTGAAAATAGTAATGTTGTATTGAAGGAACACCAAATATTGACAAGTAGGCTGCCGTTTTGAAAAAGAAAATCTCTTCATATGGTGCCTGCCAGCAGAATGTAACCCCCTTCCAGCTCCAGCCTCTTCCAGCTAGTAAATAGGCCTTTGTTACTTTCACATTACGGAGGACTCTCAGACCTCAAGTTTTAATTCTCTGATGTGTAGTTTGTCTCTCCCACATCAAGTCCACTGCCTTTGGTGTTTATGGCCCCCCACAGCTATTCTCTGTTATGGATGACAAGAAGAAACCATGGAGAGACATTCCTTGCCCAGCTCCTACGTGAAGTGTCAAGGTGTGTTCACAGATAGGTATGGGTGATGACAGGTTAACATGGAAAGGAGCAAAGGCTGATGCTGAAAAGATGATAGGCCTTCTTTTAAGAAGTCTAGATTTGAAGACTCATGCTTCAGTGAGACAGGAGACAATGAACTTGCAGAGTCAAAACGGCAATTTGGTCAAGTGACTTAGGGCAATCAAAGGGCTTGGAGCACCTGGAATCTAGTGAACTAAAACACCACAAAAGCACATGACTATCAGAAATTTAACAGTGCAATGCAATAATGCAAAATACATGATTCACAGAACCTCAGTTGGTCTTGTAACTGTTCAGGAATTGCTTCAGTTGAGATCTGTTTTAGGAATGAATGGTATTTGGATCTTGACAAATATTTGAACTTCCCTAGGAATCAGTATGATGCAGTTTTGAATTTTTTGATTTTTTTGTGAAAGCTTTTATAAGAGACTTCCCCAGTTCCTTCTTGCCAGTATTCCTACTATAGACTTAAAAAAACACTATGCCAAACTTTTGTCTTCCTGCCTTTTCTAAATCCACCATCCTATTCATGTTTATATTCATTCTGAAAGAGCTGTGTTGATTCAGTAATCACTGTAATATCTGGTCAAATCAGTTGAGATTCACATAATAGAATCAAAGAAGTTTTAAATACAAAATTATTTTGTACATTAATAAGAAATTTTGGAAGAATATTATGACTGCACATTAGGTGGTTTTTTCCCTAAATATTGTAATATTTATATATATAAAAGTTGGATGAAATTTTAAAACAGTTTTATAGGGAAATGATTCAAGCCTGAATTTCATCTCAATGACAGGTTGCATTGCTTTTAGGTGTAGTTTTCTTTGTCATCTATACTTCAGAATTTGAATACAGTAGCAATAACTTCTAGGAAAGCCTGTGTTTTAAGAAAGGGTTCATCATTGAAAGGATCTGGAACATCAATAAGAAAACTTGTCAACTTCCAGATGATGTTGAGTGATATGATATATATTAGTACAATTTTGTTCAAATTAATAATATTTGCTCCAGAGACTTTTTTTTTTAAATCTCCTTTCTAGCCAGGTTCAAAGACCATTAGCTGCAAGACCATACTTCATGTTGATGTGCAAACTAATTTTGAGAATATAAACCATAATTCACTTAAGTGTCTGCCAATAATCATTATACACTCTGACTGATTAGGGTGTAGGAAGCATGTTTGAACTTGCTAATCAGACAGTAGCAAGTAAATTGTATTTTCTTTGCGAGCATGGTTGCTAGATTCAAATGTTAGGGAAAAAATATATATGAATAGTCGAACATTTAAATGGAACTCAATAATCAGAACTTTCATTTGAACTACAGGATTTATATACCTTAATATTTATCATGGGTTAGCACAGTTTTGTTTTCTAGATACAGAGAAATGTAAAATGTTTTTCCCTGTCCTGACCGTACCGTAGGTTGAAGGGGGGGAGGACAAGGACCTATCAAAAATCAGGCTAGGATATTGGCAGCTAATTTGACCAATGAGAACTGTCAGTGCGACTTTGGAAGGAACATTTAAAACTAATCTGCTGGTGACTGCCCACTCTCTCGCTTTAGAATCAGCAATGAGGTAACATTGGAGGTGGCGGGCAGCCTTGGGTCAGGCCTTGCTGCCTTTTTCAGTGGCCAGGGCGGGCCTGGCCGGGTGTCTGAGGGCCGCTGCCCGCACAGGGAGAGCCTGGGCCGGCTGAACCCCTTTCCCTTGCTTGCTGGAAGGGGAGGAGGGGGCAGCTGCAGCTCGGCAGTGCGGGGCCGTGTGCTCAGACCATGGCAGAAGGGACCAAAACATGGCCCAGCTTAATCACCCGCTGCAGCAGAGAAAGCAAGCCTGCAGCTTCATAACAACTTTGAGCCGAGCCACCCTAGATGAGACTGAGGGGTGGAAAAAAGGACTTTTACCAGCTTCCTTTATCAGCATGGCCTTGCATTTTTTCTTCAGCCCTGCAACCCGGCGCATGCACATGGCCCTTGCAAGCCCAGGCAAATTTAATCTTTTCTTAGCAACACGGAACTTTTAAAGCACAATTCTTCCTTGAAAGAAAGAAAAAAGAAAAAAACCAGAAAGTACATGAACAGACACTGTATGAAGTCAGTTAGATGAGAAGTGAAAGAACTAATAATACTGGAATAGGATTGAAGAAGACATTTTTAACCAGACTTTTCTAAGGTAAATTTTGAAGAAATTAACTGTTTTTTGCAGCATCTTAGTATTATTTGGGTAGAATGCTATTTTAATCAAAATTAAGGACTGATGTAATAGAGATTTATTTGGGAACTTTGAACCCCCCGCTCCTGGGTCAAAAGGAGGTCTCAGCCTTTGAGAGAAAGATAATTTTAGATCAGAAGTATTCGTAAATGATACCCCAGGATACACTGAGAAGCTCTGCAGATAGAACATCACAGTCTGCGAAACTCCGGGCGGCAGCAGAATGTGTAGCAATGAGAGCACTGGACTATTTTGTCTTGTAGTAAACGTCTTCATAAAAAGATCTTAGAAGGACTCTTCTCCTAAGTAATGAGTAGTTATGTCTAAGTGGTGAAACTGACTGAAAATCCTAAGTTGTGTCTTTCTATGTTGTTCAATAAGAAAGTTAATAGTTTGTCAGAGGAAAGAAGCGTGTTTTAAGGTATCATTCTGAGACATAAACTTTAGAGAATTAAGGATTTTTAGAGGGGCTAAGATTTTAGTTAGAGATAAGCTTTGCTGAAATTAAAGTAGATAGGTAGGCTTTGCTGAAATTAAAAGTTAGTAATTAACTAAGAGAAATTTGGTTTGGGATCACTCTTTCATATTAGAATAACTGATTACTTGTCAACTTTGTTTGGTTAGCTGTGTTTTTAATGAAGAATATTGAAACTGATGAATCGCTTTTAGGAACATAAGACAATTGTAGGCCTCCTCTGCCCAGAAACTCATTGAACGGTCATGAAGACATGAAGTGGGAGTCCTACCAAGGGTTCATTTATCACATTTGCATTGAAAAGGTAGAAAGGTCAGAGCAAGGAAGACTTCTTTACTTCCTCATTTTGGGGACCCCTCCCCATGAAAAAGACCACCGACCCATTTCAAGGAACAAACTACGCATGCTCAATAGCTTTTTGAGCGAATTACCATACAAAGCGGGGAATGGGATGTACCAGGGTTATGAATATGCATTTGTGTTTTGGGTATTCGATACTTTTGTAAATAAAAGGACTCTGTAATCACCTGTAAATTGCGGTGTGAATTTGGGAGCTATCCCGCACACTGTCCGGCGCCATAATAAACATACACTTTCTAACTTTAAACTGTTAGTGAGTTTTTGTCCGTCACAGTTGGGTATCGATACTAGATCAATACCCATATTTTCTTTAATAAGTCAATTCTGTTTTAGTTTAAGTTTTCTTTTTTCTCAACTTTCTTTTTTTCTTTTCTCAGTTTTTTAATATATATTAATAAAACTATTTTTTGTTCATTTTTAAGCTTAAGCCTGTTTTGTTTATTTTTTCTCCTAATCTCTCCCTCCCACAAAAATATTAACACTAAAACCCCTACATTAATTGGTGTTTCTGCTGATTTTATTAAATTAAAACCCATTACAATATTACAACAGGATAATTTTTGTAAATCTGTTCTTGCTCCTGAAGAAGATGATTCCAGGTTTTACCCTTTTGAATATTTTGTGTAAATATGACATCTTAGATCTTCTTTAAAATAGAGACATTGATTTATTAAACTGGTCATAGTGTTTACTCTAAACATTATTTTGGTGGATATGATTGACCAGAAGATTTTACCAGTCTCAGGATAAATCTGAAAACAAGATATGCATTAGCAACACTTTTAGCATAGTATTTTGCACAATGTTTGAAAGTTCATTAAAAGAGTTCAGGCTATCTCCTTTTGAGAAGACAGAATGGGTAGGTACTGGGCATTCTGATTTGAATTTTACCTATAGAAAAATCGTAAAGTATTGTCAAGGCAGAATTAATCTGTTTGAGTTTTTTCCTTCTTTTCATCAGGAAAATGCTGACTACCGTTGAATGCTTTTAATTCCAGTTCTAGATTACAGCTAGTTGTCCATGGGCAAAATGAAGTAACTTCCCTGTTTTGAGTCTGATCTAGTATCAGTCATGTTTTGCAGCCTGCAAAAACCATGGGTCTTCAATTTATTTCACTGGAAAAACTGAGTTGAAAGTAATACATCATTCTTCCATCTCCCTTTATTTCAAGGAGTGGCAAACAACACATCTAAATAGAAGTACAGAACGAGGTGGATTGCTACTACCTGGATTTATACTAGAGTATAATCCCTATTTCCTTTTCAACATACATGGAGTCATTAAAAAAAAGAGACTGGAAAAGACCCCAGGAGGTCACCTGCCCCATCTCTCATCCCCAGGGCAGAATCAACAATACATAAACCCTTCCTGACAGTATTTGTCCCACTTGCTTTTAAAAACAAATCAGTGACAGAAAAAACTCTCACTTCCTAGGATTCCCACCCAGGTGTTTCATTATCTTACCATTGTGAGTTTTTCCTAATACTTAGCTTAAGTCTCCCTTGTTGCAGTTTAGTCATACAAGTGGTCTTACTGGTGGTGAAAATGGAGAGCACTTTATAGCACTCCTCATTGTGGCAGGCTGTGGTATATTTGAAGAGGAGTACGTGTGCAATCAATATCCTCTTCCTAAGTCACAATCATCATGGGAGAAAGGACGTAGCAGCAATATGAAGAAGTAGCTAAGGGCCACTCCATTTTGTCGCGGCATAATTTTATGCTACTTATAAGTGACCACAAAATCACAACTGAGGAAATCACATATAATCAAATTTGCCCAAGTGGAATATACATTATAGTCAGGAGAAAAAGAGAAACTGGCTCTGCAATAAGTGAAAACAAATGTCTGACTACAGAACATGTCCTAAAGGAGCTGTAATTTTCCAGGTGAGTACCTAATTCTGCATGAAGCCTCAGTTCTGCTCAAGACATATAAAGAAGTAGCTGGAGAGTGTCTCCAATATTTCTGAATAGTCTCAGTAGGTGATGAGTATATTAATGCTTGTATCTTTTTATTTAAGGCCATCACTTTTAAACAACCAGAAAAAAAAATTACTATTACATCTCGCTTACCTGCTTTTATTCAACTTCTTATTACAGTTTATTCTGGCAGAACAGTTAAAAAAAGAGTTACAATTAAGCTTCTGTGATAGCTCACCCAGGAGGACTATGAAATGTTCTTTCATAAGACTTTTCCTCCCATAAATCTTGGGCACATATCATTTGATGGAAAGTGCACCATAGTGGGATGGGGAGGAGGGGCACTTCAAGGAAACTGATTTAAAATGACAGTGTAGCAATGGCAGATGATGATCTAAAGTTTTCCTAAATTTAATCCACCTTATCAGGAACTTCACTGAATCCCTAGAACATTACTGGTACGGCAGGACCACTGCCATCTCTAGTTCTGTGTAGCTCTTGTAGTAATTGCCTTGTTTCACTGCTTCAGCTATGGTTGGAAGGCATTAAAAAATTTAGTAATTACTGCTACATAATCTTTACTTGGTATCTACTTGCTTTCAAGAATACAGTGATCTCCTATTTCCTGCCCGGAACTTTTTAATTTTGGCACCTGGCTTGTTAGAAAACAGATTCCTAGGCAGCCTTAATTATTTAACAAAAACACCAGCTTGGCATTCCGCAACATCAGGGGTCTTACTTAAATAAAATGTAACTGAGTAAACATGAGGGACTCTCATCCCTAGTCTTCCTCAGTTTCCTTATGAAAGATGAGAATAAAGTGTATTGACCTTTCCTGCTTCCAATACAAGCACTGAACAGTTTGTTTCTAAATTTTCTTCTTTGCAATGAGGGAATTTTTACAATACATGACCTGATAAGTCAGTAAACTGAGGCTGCTTTTTCATTTGTTTGTGAACAGCAATATTGCCTCCAATACACTAGAGGCCATATGGATATTCCACTATGCACAAAGTTTATGGCATGTCTCCCCTTTTGTAGACATGTTTCTCTTTAATAATTACAATATCACTTCCCTTCAGCTTGTATTAGATATTTCACAACCCATCTGGAAATTGAGAATGATATTTAAATTGGGACAAGCTGAAATGGAAAATATTAGCTAAAAAAGTCAGGGAAAAATGTTCCTTTTAATCAGGGGTGGGGAAAAAAAAAAACAAAAAAAACAACACACCCCACATTGCTGTAGTTCCAATTAATCCTAAAATATTATAGGTAGGCCTGGTATTGTTGATGTATAAATAAAACTAGAGCATTAAAGGCTACTTTGCTTCCTGTGTCTGAGAATAGGTCCAGTTAGCAGAAATGAGGACAGAGCTTGCCTCTCCTGTGCCCTCAGCTGTCCAGCTGCTGGACCTGAACAAACACAAGGATGGAAAAGAAAAGGTAGATCAGGGATGGACCTACCTGGAGAGGAACTTTCAGGGAGGATTTTATACTGACTTGCTTACAAGGAGGAGGTAGAGATCATGACTGAGAGCAGAGCAAAGATGAGGCAGCATCTTTCCTGTCTCCTCATTTGCTTTTTTAATGGAAGGCTGTTGGGACATGGAAAGAAAAGGGAGGTTTGAATACAGTTATGATTTCGGGTTTTGGTGCAGTCACAGAACACATCAGTGATTCTTTGCAGAGTTGTTGCAGTAATGTAAAAAAATTAAAGGTAAACAATATATCTATAACAGTATATATAAAATAAGGGATCCCAGGGGCAAGTAATTAATTTAAGCCACTTATCTTGCTTACTGGCAAATTGCAGGAGTATTTTGTCCTCAATTTCTTCTCACTGCAATTCCAGCTCTATCCTCTGTAATGATCTCCCTGCTGTTTTGGCTCTGACTGCTCTTCACCGCATACAAATGTTGTCTTTCTTTCTCCTGTCAGTACTATCCCAAGGTACAGCAACTGGTATCAGGAGGGATAAACTACTGACTTTTGTTCTTGCATGTACTTAGGACATACAAGATAGCACTACATCCTCCTCATCATCTACCCTAGAATATTCTCAAGCTGCAGTATTTTTAATGCTGAAAATCTGGAGTTAAATGGAGAACAAAACTTTGATTTTTGAACCCTGACATTACTTTCTAAATCATTAATCACAAAAATCAAATAAATAAATGCTCATTTTAGGGAAACCAAGCTACAGGCCTTGGACGGGTAAATTGTCAGTGATTCCGTTTTATAAGCATATATGTGTCTATGTAAAGATAGGTGGGGAAATGTTCTCAATGATACCTGCTCCACAGAATGATGCTACTTGTGGCTTAACAGAGATTTACGGCAGAAATGTCAAGTTTTCTGACTTGTGGAAAGCAACGTGGTCACGTCTTGCCAAACACACTGATAAAAATCAGCTCTTGTGGTTCTTTATTTCAGGAAAAGACTCTTTAGGAATTGCTGGATTGAGAAATGACAGATGTTTTCAGCTCTTGGTGCAGTTGTTGGAGAAGGATTCAACAATGAGAATTAAAAATAATATTTAAGTGCCTAAAGAGAGGTTGGCAAACAGAATGTGATCTTTTATATAAAGTCTTCTTAGCAGGGGATAAAGAGATTTGTTTGCCAATGTAATAAACTAGTAAATGAACAGGACTCTGCTCCTGTCAAATGAAGTTGGAAGATTGGTCAGTCCAAGTGGGAGATGCTTAGATTTTTATCCCAACATTCAAATAGTGCTTTGCTAACCATCATAAAGAAAATATGCAATGTGTAAAGCCAATGCATTTTCCTGAAGTAGGGGAAGGGTTACATTTGAAACCTCATGGGAAATTAAACACTAAGATGGTTGGTCATGATTTTATTAATGCTTTTTAAGTTTATGAATTATAAATGCTGGGTGATAAAGAACATAAAATTATGAACACATTTTCACGACTTCTGGCAACTTTCCAGTCATTCGTTACAGGTGGGATTATCAAAACCACTGCAGTCCATGGGATAATGCTCCCACTGTCATCAGTGTTTGTCAGCTGGAGAGGGCATCTCTGATTGCCCTTGTTTTTGCAGGAGAT
Source organism: Hirundo rustica (assembly GCF_015227805.2). Taxonomy (NCBI): domain Eukaryota; kingdom Metazoa; phylum Chordata; class Aves; order Passeriformes; family Hirundinidae; genus Hirundo; species Hirundo rustica. Next base: position 95,570,371 of record NC_053450.1, read on the forward strand.
GGGATGATCCAGGCCCATCATTTTTCATCCTTTTTCACATTCCCCACTTTAGGACTAGCAACAGAATCAAATGTCAGGCATGAATACTAGAATATACACCTATTTGTAATAAAAGATGCAGTCATGCCTAATTTCCATAGCCTAATTGTGTTGAATTCTTTTACAACAGCATATAACAACCACTGAAATTTAAAAACAAAAAAAAAAAAAAAACCCAAAACAAACAAACAAACAAACAAACAAAAAAAAAAAAAAAAAACAAACACACTTTCCAGGACAATATTCAAGTTAGTTAAATTTTTAGAAAGGCTTTGTACTATAGGATTCAGAGCTGGATAAGACATGTGGGTGGCACAGGGCTATTCTATCCCATTGATCCACTCTTTGACAGGTGGTAGATGTCCAGGTTAAACTACTGCCTAATTGCTATTGACCACACTGTAGATAGGGAATGAGCAGATGCAGCTTTCCAGGCAGAGAGACCCATGGCTGGAACAGAGAAACCCTCTCAAAAGATCTTACTGATGACAATGCTTCAGCTGCAATTTGCTTTATTCTGTTTATTCTTTATTTTGTTGATAAGGCTAAATCCTGAGAAGACTTGGAATGTGCTGTTCTACACAGTTAGTGCACCACCTTTTCGGGGTATAATGAATACTCTTTGTCTGAGAGGCTGGGTAAAATTACGTCACCTCCAGAGGTGACTTATTCTTGCAGACACACTTTTGGAACCAACCGAGGCATATCCAGGGGACAGAACTGTGGTGCTCTTGTTAACTTCTCTCTCTCTCTTTTTTTTTTTTTTTTTTTTTTTTTTTTTTTTTTTTTTTTGTGTGGTTTTTTTTTTTTTTTTTCCCCTCCTTTCTTTCTTTTTGGATTTTGTTTTTGTTTTCTTGAAATAATAAATAGCAAGAAGGATGTTTGAGATTTTTTTAAAAAGTTGTAAATTTAAAACAACCTCTCTCCATAATGAATTGTTAGTTACTTATTGATTTTTTTTAGCTAGACAGTCTGTAAACATTTCAGATTAAGTGTGTGTTGCCATGGTGGTCCCCTGCTTGAAGGTAATGTTACCAAAACCCCCCTCCAAAGCCACACTCAAGGGCCATTGAGAGGTGTCTTTGTGTGTGAGGAGGCTGCCACTGGCTCTTCTCCATGACACCCAGTGGTGCTGTGTGTATGGAAGCAGGAAGAGAGCAAGAGACCTCCAAATCTGTTTCCCTTGCTCTTCTTCACTGCATTAGCTTATTGATTTTTCATCATTTTTGCCCTTTCTATCTTGCCTGTACCCAAGAGGGTCAGCACGTGAAAACGCACTATATAGTGTAAACATCGCTGTGAAATAGCTAATTTGCCACAGTGGCAGGGGGTCTCATTGCTACTTCTCTACCTCCTTTTTCTTTCAAACATTTGACAGCACTTCCTCCTCCTGCCACCTCCTGACCTGAATCAGGGACACAACGTGTGATCATTTGTTCATCAATTATGTAACATCAGCAGGACAGGAGGTTTTCCAGGCTCTGGATCTCTCCGCCCTTTTCCCTAAACCTTTCCTCTCTTCTAAAACTTTACCATAACACAAGAAAAAATAACATTGACACAAATCAAGTCATGCCCAAAGACTATGTGAACATACTGAGTGGGGGCAGTGGGAATGAGAGATAGTGAACAGAAGGGAAAGGATGTTTGTGGTTCTAACCTTTTTCTTGGTGTGTGAGTGCTGATTCCCATGTACTGTCTGCAGTGAGTCAGTGCAAATTCTCCATGCCAGTTCTTAGCCCTCTAGTGCCTGAGTTTTGTCACATCCACAGTTTTCTTTCTTTCTCCTGTAGCTTTTATGTGACCCCCGAGCTCATAATATTCCACACACTGAGTGTCAGCTGAGTCCAAACAAAGAGACCTTTCTACTCTGGCAAAAATTCGTTAAAGTCTCCGGCATCAGAATTTACGGCAGCTTTCTTTTGAAATGCTTGACATTTCCTCACAATTTCTTAGATATACTTGGTGGGTAAAGTGCGTCATCTTTGTTTGAATTATCACACATAATAAGCCATTTCTCCCAGTTTAATGTCATCCCCTCGGTAACCAGGAGGTCGGAGGCAACAACGCAAAAACAGCAAATTTGTCAATGGAATGTGTAAAGCTTAGTATAAATTTATCTTGTCCTAATCCCTTGGCCCCTTTTCATACCATGATTTTTCATATGCATATGAGAATTTTCAGAGTATTGGTTTCTCACACATTTCACTGCCTGTGGACAGAGCTGAAATACAGGCTGAGCTGTCAACTTCCATCAAGGCAAATTAAAAAAAAAAAAAAAAAAAAAAGTTCCATACAGTAAACTGAGTTTCACCCTCCCAACCTCCATGCTCTTTGAAGCTGAACACTGTTCCCTCTATATTTCTGTACTTGCATAAAACTCGCCACATTCTATGCGGAAATAAAATTAAATAAATGCAACTAATTGATAACTTTTCCCCTTCAGGGACTGAATTGAGTTACACTGAGGCCCAGAAGTCCTGTTTTCTAGAATCTTATTTAAATAGAAAGAAAGGAAGAAAGAAGGAATGAGAGAGAGAAAAGAATCTCAGTTTATGCTTCAGGTCATCCACGCAAAGGCTTCAGATGGCAGTAAAACGCACAGAACAATTCTCTTTTCCTGGGTGCTCTCTGCCCTAGTCATTGCTGTGACATTTCAAAGTGAAGATCCGCTGTTTGCAGAGGTTACCTAACTGTTTATTTCTTAAAATAACTTTGAACTTCAGGCCTGCTTCTTCTTAGAAATTGGGAAAAGGTCAGTACATTTATTAAAGGGATAAATAGCTGATGTTAACTCTTAAAACAAGGTATCCCTGAAGACATTTACTGTAACCAGGAGTTACACTGAATTTTATTAGACCAATTTTGTGTGTTAAAGGAATCCTGTGATACCACTGTAGTTCCAGGTTTAGTGTGATTTTTCAAGAGGATTCCACATGAGGAGGAATAAACAGAAATAATTTCAGGAATATGTCTCTAATATATTAGTTGGGGGAAAAAAAAAATAATAAAAAAAAAATCACAAATTTGATCAAATAAATTAAAAAAAAAAAAACAGGCATAGTGATTTATTTATTATTAATTTATTTAGATGTGTTGCTCATGAAAAGCTGATGACGAAACAAACCAAAACTCAATAGTAAAGCTATCCATTCCATGTTAATTAAATAAAATTTTCCAATCTAGCTGAGGACTTTACCAGGGCAAGTTCTTAAATGTGAATTTATCAATTTGGAGTCCAAAAGTAGTAGCAAAGCAGAAACATACGCCTCAAACATCTGCATCAGGTATGTTTTAATAATTTTATGTTACAATCTGAATGTGTTGCACAAACATTTTCAGGGGTAGGGAAGTGGGGGGTTTTTTTCAGTTTTAGATTTTCTGCAGACAGCATCCTGTTAAATGGATGACAGGTGATAATGCCAAGTAACTTTACAGTCTAACCACAATGTGATAGAAGGACATTCTCTACTACATAACTATTAGGCCCCAAATGTCTTTTGGGTAATCAAATGTTATTTATTATATGTTTTCTTGTGGGAGCAGCACAGCAGGAATGGCTCATTGTCATTTCCTTAGAAACGGTGAATGAGGTTTGAGAGGGTCTGAGACTCAGACAAACTGTGTCCTGCTTTTCTGTTCATTTCCAATCTCTTAACTACAAGCAGAAAGATCTTGCCAGGACAGTAATATTTCTGTTCATGGTCTGCTCTAGAGCTAGGAGAGGTAAAAGAGTGCAACAGTTTAATAGGAAGGAAAAACTGGCTGCAGAATCAGAGGACTCATTGCTTCAGATTCTTGCTGACACTTCTTGCCATTCATTTCTTTTGTGATGCAGCTCATTCAGCTCTTATTTTTTACTCTTGCATCACAGGTTTTAATATTTAAAGTGAATGAAAAGAATCATTTACTTACACACTGTTTAGACATCATGGTGCTTGGTGTCAGTGCAGATCTCAGACAATTTACTAGAACAGGCAGGAGAAGACTGCAGCTTATTTGAACTGCCAGCATTGGTGACTATGTAATCAAAACAAGTGATAGTCAAATTCAGCACACTCCTTCCCCCATCACAGGTAATCAAAGGTTTGCCCTGAGAATCAAAAATTAAGGCATGCCATTGGAAGTACACAACAAGTAGCCAAGTACCCCAAATGTTTTTTATCCTATCCGGCAGCACAGGCACTTTGCTTTGCTGAAAGAAGTACCAGGAAAAAACTGACAATCTCATCTGTTCTGTCCAAGTCTCATATTGTTATTGAGAATCAGCCCACAGATCACTGTTTGTGAGCTTGGTTCTCTCCGATGTTTGTGTTGTTTACTTCCTTATAAAATGTTTGTAATAGCTGATAGGAAAAAAAGATATTTAGTGTAATTTCACTAGATGATTTAAATACATTTTTAAAAGAGGAACACTGTTTGTTTTTTTTCTAAATACAGCTGACCAAAATCTCCAGAAGGACCATCAGAATTTTTTTCTGGGCTGGGTGGGGGAAGTTAGTGATATGGGGACAAACAGCCTTCTTTTAGTTTCTTAAAGCATAGTCCTATATGGTCCTGAGCTATTACCTGATTTTCTCTTTTTGCAAACTATCATATGAAGATACAAATCAGTTAAATTGGCCTGACCATATTAAGAATAAAACCAGAGAACTAGAACTGACAAAACACCCACCTCTCTATTTTCTTAGTAACCCTTTTTTCCTAATAGAATGAGCATATGTAATAAACTAAACACTGCTTATGTTGATAAATTATATGGCATTACAACAGGTAGTATGCAGTTATTCTTATTTCAAGCCAATATTTTATCACCTTGCAATGGTTAATGTTCTGAAACTCTCTTTGTTATTCTCAGCCTTGTGATCTTAAATGGCAACTGGTCTTACTGTTCATTTGAAAACGTGCAGAAATCCAGGGTAACTTATTTGACTAAAATTAGGTAAATGCAGTAGGAGGCTGGCAGGAAACTGGGATGAAAGACTGAGGATCCGCTGATGACTTTCAGTATTTATTTTACTGATGGCTGATTTTTGAGGTTATATTGAATAGTGCTTTCAAGGGAAATTAGTGATTACTCAGGATACTTAGTGCTATGAAGACCTTTGTTCTCTCAATTTTCTGTGTGTTCAACCTGCTCAGGTTTTGGTTGGGTTTTGATTTTTAGGGTTTTTGTTGGTTGATGGTTTTTTGGTGTTTTGTTTGTTTGTTTAGTTTGGTTTATGTGTTTCTTTGTTTGTTTTTTCTTAGAAGCTTCTGGCAGAATACCAAATACATCCCTACATTGAAATGTGTAGTCATTCTTACATAGCTGATGGCACTGTTATTGCGGGAGGACAGAAATACAACACGTGGAAAAACACTCTAGTTATATTTCTGTTGGTTTTGACTGCATTTGAGCTCTTACTAAACGACTTTCAAATGCAAAACTGAATTTGAACCATTACTGATGCTTCCGTTACACAGAAGTAGCTTTGGAAAACATATGACTGATTGGGTGTCAAGAAGGCCAAATATAGGGTCACTATGAAGAAATGTGTCTTGATCTCATGCCACATCTGAGCCCTTGTCAAGTTCTCATAGTTAAAGTTCTTTTCAAAGCCTCAATATGTCCTTCCTCTGGTGTCTAACTAAAGGTAGAATTTTCTCTAGTAAGTTCCTCCTGGCTCTGTCATTCTGTAGCTCTGTTACTCATCATGTACACAAGCAGGGTCCCAAATCTGTGGCTGTTGAACTGAAATTGATTTTTCAGTAAAGATAGGAGCTGTTATATTCCACCCACATAGAAGAGAGATTTCTGTACGTGAAGTGAGAATTTGCTGTCCCAGCAATACATATTTACCTTCTATTCACATCATTCTGTGGCCACTGAGGAGATAGCCACTTCCTGCTGGAAGGCTGCTTCAACAGAGCAGTCTGAGGCAAATTAATTATAAATATTCAACTTACTTTTAAATTTTTTTTAAACCATCTAGTCTATTTCTGCATTCATATAATTTTCAAAATATTTTCTATATTTATATAATTTCCCCTGCTATAATTTAATGTGCATATTGCAGTTGCAAAGGAGGAGGAATGAAATTTATGTACTGTGGTGATTACTTTAAGAAAATATGTCGGAGAAAAAATGCTGTGGTAAAGTATTAGTGTACTATTACTGAAAAAATCACCAAAGACAAGTTACTCTTAGGTTAACTTGGAAATGAAAGGGTTTCTTGAGATTAAAATAATGTATCTTGCACTGAGAAACTTAAGAATTGAGTCACTTATTTCATCAAAAGAGAAGTTGAGAGGTGATTTTGATCCAGCATATAAGCTGAAGGAGAAAAAAAGACAAAAAAACTAGTTCTTTAACCTAATAAAGAAATTGATGACAAAAAAAGCTAATGGATGAAAGCTAATTAAAAAATAAATTTGAACAAAAATATGGCATGCATTAATAAGAGTCAAATTATTAAAAGATGGAACTAGCAGTGGAAAACCTGAATTTTCCATCTTTTGATTCCTCCAGATAAACACTTAATTTATTCTCTGTAAATACATTTGTCCAAAAACACATTACTGCACTTAATACGGTGATCAATTAGGTGAAATCTATTATCTGTGAGATATATAAGAATATATTCAAATCTCTGACTCAGAGCATTTATTATGTATCATAAAAAAGTAGAAGAAATATCACAAAGTTAATACCACAGACTGTCTTGTCCTTTTATTTTGACAAGGATGCAAGTGCAATATATATACTTGTGCGGTGTTACTTGATGATAACTTGAAAGCATGTGGCACCCTAGTTTTTGTGTCTTTTTACAAATGAGAAAAATTACTGTACCTGATGTTAGGCTTACATGAGAAACTGTGACCTGGTCTGAGTTAGGAGCCAACGGTGTGGCCTGAAACTAGGTAGGTTTCTATTGTTCAAGTTTAATTTTTGATGTTTTGTGGAATTCTAACTTAAACCAAGCATGAAGGTAGCTCTGTAAAGATCCTAAAATGGAACTTGATTAGTTGACTGATAAGTCCTTGTTGTTAAGGGCCTAGAATTTTTTTATGTTACTGAATTTATGAATAGCAGGCATTAAGGGGCTTGGTAATCTGGCAGAAAAGGATGTAGCATCATTCAATGGCTGGGAGATGAGACCAGTAACTTTGAATATGAAATAAAGCATAATACCAATGAAGATTAGCATTTACAAAGAAGTGCAAGAAAGTTGGTGAAGTGGCTGGAGACGTAGTAGTGCTGCATTAATTGCTGGACTTGATGATCTTAGAGGTCTTCTCCAACCTTAATGATGCTATGATTCTACAGGATGTTTGCCCACTGAAGGTGAAGACCAGTGGAGGTGAGATTGCCTTACTTTTTGTCATTTTAGAATGTTCAGTTTAGGCCAGAGGACGTTCTAAAGTTAATATAGGAACAAAAGAGTGAAATTTACTGCCCTGAGATATCAAGTCATACAGGATCATCTTATGATTCCTTTTAGCTGTAAAGTCTTGGAATCTATCCTGCATATTAAGCCAACTTTCTATGTTTGCTTTCCTCCTTTACCCACCCTATTCTACTTAGAAATGTCTTCATGACTTTATTCCATTCAGATTACTTTAATCAAGGGGAGAGAGCCTAGGTAAAATAGAAAGTCTGACCTCCCAAGCTCTAAAGCAGCTGGATGGTAACATGTGAGAAATGACAGTAGAGGAGAAGGAAAGACACTAAAAATTTGATTCCATGAACTTCAGATTTATAGATAGGAAGAAGTCAGAAGTAATTATGTATTACTTTGCATCTATCACTAAATCCTGTAAGTGACAGTCAACCCAGAAAATATGCTGCCATTTTTAGTAAATGAAATTAAAACAGAAACTGAAATAAGATACTGAGAATAATCAACGAGATCATGCTGTCATACAAGTTATAATAATGGTACCTTTCATTCTTCTCTGGGGTGCTGTCTTTTCCCTCTCTTTAGCATATGTGCCCCAGAACAGAGATCTCGCATCTATATAACAGTAATGCTGTTTAACCCAGAACATATGATTAACTGATTCACTTGCTAATGTTGTCAGCCGGACCTCTCATAAATATCTCCTCCTCTTTAGGGACGTTGCCTTCTGGAGAAGAGTACAGTTAATTAATAGATTAATAAAGAGAGAGGAGGGGAAGAAAAAAAAAAAGAGGTTGTGATCATGCCTTTTGTGTTTAATAGACAGTCTTTCCATGAAAATTACTCTATATTGGTCACTGTATTGCCCATATCATAAATCTTCATTTTGAAGATACACCTTCCTATTTACAAGATAAAGAGAGGCAGTATGAAAAAAAAAAAAGAAAGAAAGAAAGAAAAAAAAAAAAAAAAAAAAAAAAAAAAAAAAAAAAAAAAGGCAAGCAAATTCTTATCTGAAAGTGGAACAGTCATATCTTTCCTTGAAGGTCTTAAAAGGGTTATAGTGAATGGGGTGACATCAGGCTGGCAACCTAATGGGGTTCCACAGGGATCCATCCTCAGCCTTGTGGTCTTCAATATCTTCATAAATTACTTTGACACAGGACTGGAAGGGATACTAAGAAATTTCACAGATGATACAAAAACTGGAATGAGCTGTGGACTGCTTTTGAAGGCAGGAATGCCCTGAAGAGAGACCTCAACAAATTAGAGAGATGGGCAGTCACCAGCCATTTGCAGTTCAACAAAGTGCTGGATTCTGCACCTGGGATAGGACAACCCTGGCTGTACAGACAGACTGGGGAAGGAGATGCTGGAGAGCAGCGCCGTGGAAAGGGTCCTGGGGTCTTGGTCAATGGCAAGTTGAATCTGGGCAGTGCCCTGGCAGCCAGGAGGGCCATCCATGTCCTGGGTACATCAGGCACAGCATCACCAGCTGGGCAAGAGAGGGGATTGTCTCTCTATGCTTTCTACTGGGGCAGCCTCACCTCAAGACCTGGGGGCAGTTTTGGGTGCCACAATGTAAAGAGGATATTAAACTGTTAGAAAGTGTCTAAAGAATATTAAACTCTTAGAAAATATCTGTGTGGATGGTGAAGGCCCTTGAGGGGAAGTTGTATGAGGAGCCGCTGAGGTCACTTGGGCTGTTCAGCCTGGAGGAGACTGAGGGGAGACCTCATCACAGTCTGCAACTTCCTCATGAGGGGAAGAGAAGGGGCAGACACTGCTCTCCTCTCTGTGGTTCCCAGTGACAGGACCAAAGGGAATGGCCTGAAGCTATGTCAGGGGAGGTTCAGGTTGGGTAGTAGAAAAAGGTTGCTCACTGAGAGGGTTGTTGGGCACTGGAATAGGCTCCCTAGGGAAGTGGCCACAGCACCAGCCTGACAGAGTTAAGCAGTGCTCAGACTGCATGCTCGGGCACTTGACTCTCAGGAATTGGATTCAATGATCCCAAAGATCCATTCCAACTCAGCATATTCTGTGATTCTGTGATTCTGTGATTGTGTAATTCAAGATGTGACCACTCTTAAAAACTAGGTACGGAAATTACACTTGGCTTTATGTCAAAGCTGCTTTAGACTGGTGATTATTTATTGTTATTGGTAGAGTTGGTTTCTCAAAATCCTTTGACAGACATAAATCAGATTTTATAGGAAGCTCAGAAAATTAGTAACAGTAAAACATAGAATAACTTTCTATATGTTATTGTGAATTTTATCATGACTGTTTGCCAGGGACTTCTCTCTGAGTCACTGCCTTCAGTTTAGTTTTCACTGTCTGCCCAAATGTACATATTGTTATTTAGGTGTATCAAAGAGGGAAGGTGAACTTATCAGATAAATTCAATAGCACAGACTTCATCTGTACGAGACAGAAAACACAAATTAATGGATAAAGAGAGGTTCATATAATCATGTCATTATATTTTATAATTTTACCATTTTTTCCTAGATATTTCTTTCTGAGCCAAACCCACAGAAGGTTGATAAATGAAGAAAAATTAGGATTGAATGAAAGTTCTCTACATTAAATGGGTAAAGTTGCCATATTTTTACATGCAATGATTGAAATTACAGAACATTCTTCTACGTGCCATGCGCAGAGAAAGTTGGACTTCACAAAAATGTGTCAAAGTTGTTATCATACCTAAGTCTACAGTTTTGTCCCAGAAAAAAAATTGTCATCAAAAATCAAATTATGATTTAAAAATACTATTAGCAGTAGTAAAAATTTAGTCATTAACTACAAGTTATCTAACCTGGCAACAGAGTCTGCTTATTAGAAATGAAAGAAAAAGATACTAGGGAGAGCTGTTCAGGTCTACTGAAATCAGTGGCTCTTGTGTGAGAGGAGGAACACAGCCACCTTTCTTGACACATATCCTGTCCCCCATTGTCTGTTAGAAAAACAAAAATAAAATTTAAAAAAATGCTAAATGATCATAAAAATGGAATGTTTTAAGTGCATGTGAAAGGCTGCTTTATACCTTATGTCAACTTCCCCCCACCTCTAAACAACCCCTGCAAGTCAGCATTTGATGTGTGAACCTTTTTCAGCCTTGACATGCAGAATATATCAGAGACAGTTTGATGCATTTGCAATAAAAAGGGAACTGCAGCAAGCTTGGAACCAGTGAAATTTACTGTTGTGAAAATGATGGCATTTTGATCCCGTGCAAGCATCTAGCCCCTGCCCCCATCATCCAGAATAGCAGAAAAGCAGTTGCTGTATAAAGTTTATTGAGACTTTGGAAAGCATCTGTTACTTCTGGGCACTGTAGTTCCAGTCAGTCTACTCTGTGTGAGAACCAACAGTAAACTACAATAAGCCTAAAATACAGACTAGCCATGAGTTTGGAATGGTGTTGGCCATATATTTCTTCTGATAATAAGAAAGAAAAGCAAGATCTTTTAGAGAAAGAGTACAGATTTTGTTAGTATAGATTCCCCCATATAAATATACAGTAATTTAAAAAGGTATAAATATTGCAGCAGCCTCTCTCCTTAAGAAGCATGCATTGATAACAAATTCTGATAACAACAAATCAGAGGACTAGAGGTCTTCATAGCTTAATCTACAGAGCTCCCTATTTAAAAACCCAGGACTTTACTATGTTTGTTTTCAAACCAGGTATCCACAGTTTGTTAAATCCTGACTCCTCCTTCACTACTTCACCACTGAGATGATTTCTATTAATCAAAGATTAAGATTTTGCAAAAAGAAAAAAAGCATCAGATTTTATGCCACTGATTAAGGCCAGATGCTGTGAGTTTTAATCCAGCTGAGTAGCACCTTAGGCCATTGGCCAGCAGGAATACAGGGTGGAAATTCAGTTCAGGTTCTTAAGGATGACTCCTAATTTTGAAGCCTGCAGTTCAGAGAAGGAATAGGAAACAATGAAGAAATAATTTACTATAAAGGTTTGACTGGTGGTTAAAATTTCTGTTTAGTGTCTACTGCATTTTATGCCTTTGGAAATATGGGGGAAATGGCCAGAAAAAATAATCTGTCTTTGCTTTCAAGAAGTTTTATCAATATTTTATCCATGACAAGTGGATTTTTTCAAATACCTGCCCAACAGAGCTGGTCTGGATTCTGAGTGTGTTTTCTATTTAAACTGTGTCTTGTGCATTTGCCATGTGAATGCTTCTTTTCCAGTGCTAAATTCAGTTGCAAAATCAGCAGAGCAATAATGCCTCCTTGATTGCCCAAGAAACAGAGGTGCAATTTATACAAATATTTCCAAAGGTTTTTTCTGTATTTGTAGGCTATTGGATAAGGAGGTTCCAAGGTTCTACTTAGTTTCTAATTTTAAGTCATCCATATGCACTGCAGCAGAAAACCAGCAGAAGAACATGAAACCTCTAGTAAATACAAATCAGCATTGAAACAGAAATGTCAAAACTAGAATAGGTTTAAGATATAGGTTTGGGATATGCTGAGTCTCAACTGTTAACCTAGGCCATGCATAAGCTATTAAAAAATAATTAGCAAAGTATCATTTTGTTCAAGTAAAAAAAAAGAAAAAAAGTGACCACTATTAGCACTCAATTGACCTGTATTTATTGAGCATTTTTTTAAAATTGCTACAGATATGAGCTGGGAGCAAAAATTTGAGATCTCTCAACTGACATCAGTGCAAAGTATCAGTGGCCTTTCAAAAAGGGAAAAAGAAACACCTGTATTTTAAAATATTCAATAGAGTTTCAAATGAGTGCAGTGTTATGAAATCCACAGCTGAGCATCAGCTGTTTTAGATCCCACTGCAGTTGATGTTCAAGAGCTAATAGTCAAACAACTCAGCTGTTTTCAAACCAAGATTTGTTGCTCAAGGTAGTGCATGACTACAGATTTTGCTTATGCTGTTGTGCTATCAGAGTTACAATTACTTTCATATTTATACAGCATGTGTAGGACTCAAGGAGAAATATGGGGAGAGATACTTGTTTATTCAAACATTTGTACGAGTTACAGAACCACAGCAGGGGTTATTCTGACCATCTTAGATGGTATTTTTCCTTTTACTATACATGCTGAAGACATATAGGTGGTGATAAAAAACCAGCATAAATATATGTAGTTTGGAAGGGCCTCGTCTCTCAACTATAAGAAAAAAAAACAAAAAAAACCAAAAAAAAGACTTTTATCTTGGTGATAAGAGGTCTGCTGGGAAATGAGGAAGAAGACAGTTTCATGAGAATGTATTTATTTCAACATACTCCTTTCTTCTTTCTTGGATGTAGCTATTGAGTATTTGAATACAACAGGTGAGAACACAGCTGACCTCCAGGACCTGAATGGTTTGGAGTCTAGGTATTCCTCTAGTAAGGAGGAGCTGGACTATAAAGAACACAGTTTTCTGTGTGAACAGTTAGTTTCAATGCTGAGTAATTTCATGTTCAATCCACCGATCTTAGATTTATACCTAAAAAGAGAAGATCTTGGCCAGAAGAGGGTGCAAAATTACCTAGCAAGCCGAGACACATTTTTGTGTATTTTAAAGACAATTTTATGGCACACAAAGACATTGAGGAAAACTAAAAGTTGCAGTATGCTTGCCAGATAGCTTTGCTTAGCTGAGAGGAGCTTTCTGTGCATCTATACTTTTTGTATCACAAAAGCCCTCAAGACTGAATGTGATAACACCAAAAGCTGTGCTCACAATAAAAAACCTCTCAGTGGTAAAAAAAGATGTCAAGAAGATAGGAAATATTGATATAGTCTTCTGTGTACTACACAGGCTACTTCTGACTGATGTATGAATGATATGGAATGCATGTCTGGGCCTCTTCAGGTAGATTTTAATCTGTAAAATAAATATTTGTATAAGTAGATCTCTCAAAACCCTCTGATATTTTGTAACAATGTTGTCATATCTCCAAAGTGAGATTATGATAACTTTCTTCACACTGAGAATATCCCTAACAGTACCTTGTGACTCCATTGCAGAACAAAAAAACAAAACAAAACAAAACAAACAAACAAAAAAAAATTTAGAATAAAAGATGATATTAGACATAAGTCAGAATGGCAGCTTGCTTCTCAAAGAGCAAACACTGATGAAACCTACAGAAGTGTCTCCATCGTGTCAGAATGACTATGTATTTGGAAAAGTGTCAAATTATGATTATGCTTCTTTTTGATTAATTAAATTCTCAGATTGCCAAAAAATGTTTTTAAAAATTTTTATTGTATCATTCATATAAATTGAAGTTACTCACTGAACAAAAGTACAAACAATGTTTTGACTTAAGACTCTTCAAAGAGGAAATTGTTTTGAGTTTGACATTCACTTTGAAAGCCAACCTCTTTTGGTGGGATTCCTCTGCCTTCCCTTCATGTGAGAAAGTATTTCAGAGAGAATAGTTTTCTGGGTAGCACCAAATCTTAATTAATTCACTAGGGAGAAAGAAAAGACAGAGTATTAATATACTGTAGTGGTTTAGCCCCAGCCAGGAGCCAAGTCGCTTGCAGCCACTCACTCTCCACCAGCAGCACTGGGGAGAGACTCGGAAGGGTAAAAGATGGAGAATTCATTGGTTGAGATAAAGCCAGATGGATAGGAAAAGCAAAAGCAACACACAAAAGCAAAGCAAAACATGGCATTAATTCACTGCTTTGCATGGGCAGGGAGGTTCAGCCATCTCCAGAAAGGCAGGGCCCCATCATGTGTAGTGATTATTGTAGGGAAGACATGTGTAGGGAAGACAAACACCATCACTCCAAATTTCCCCCACTTTCCTTCTTCCTCCCTCCACTTTATTTGACAACTTATGTTGTCCAGACTACACGACCATGGTGTCAAGTGGTCTGGAATATCCCTCTGGCGAGTTGGGGACACCTGTCCTGGCTGTGTTTCCTCCCAATCTCCCAAGCATCCTCACATTCCTTGACAGTGTTGGCAGTATGGAAAGCAGAAAAGGCCTTGGCTCCATGCAAGTCCTGCTCAGCATTAAAAAACATCTCTTTACTATCAACCCTGTGCTCAGCACAAATCCAAAACACAGTCCCATACGAGCCACTCTAGTGAAAAGTAACTCTGTCCCAGGCAAAACCAGCACAATCTTTTTTTTTCCAAGATACCACTATAATTCCAAAAGTATATTTGATGCAATACACCATTTTCTTCTAGGAAAAATGAACCTAATGTAACATATTCTTTTCCTTGCCTTTATGGTATTCCTCTGGTATAAAAAACCAAGAGTGGTAACTTCAAAGTTGCATTACAGCAGCGATGAAAAATAAGTAAATATTAATAAGGCTGTGGCAGGGGTGTTGTTTATAATACAGTATTTACAGAGATGATAGGTGGCTACAGCTGAAGCAGAATAAACCAGTCCAAGCCCTAACTATATGTATGTCCAAGTAAGATATCATAGTCTAAGATAAATAAAATACTTTTAGGTTTCTCAGAAAGATTCCTTCAGTGAGTGGAGTACCAGTAGTCATGAACTGCAGGAAATGTTAGCAGTGAATTGTAAATTCACACAAGGAAAGGGCAAGCAGAGATTTATCTCGCTTCCTTTCATAAAACAGAGTCTGGAGGGTTAGTATTAAGGTAACTGAAAATTCTTCCTGATTTACAGGCAAAAATGTAGTAAAGTAAGTTTACAGGTTTTATCTAGCATGTGAACTGTTAAAAGCAGCTCTGTACCCAGAGAAGAAAAATATTTGTGGAAGAAATGTAGTGAGGAATGTTGTTGTGCATTATTTGGGTTTATATTGTATTTCATTTTTATATTGTTTTGTAATGGTTTCTTCTGTACCCCCCTGTTCCCCTGGAAAATGTATCATCCTGAGGTTTGTCCCTAACCCTTTTCCCCACCCATTCTCCCACACTGGAATGCAATCCAACTCTGTTCTACTCCCACCTTATCCCTGATTGGGTAGTGGCTTGTCCCCACGTTTAGCCCCTTACCCTCGATATAAGCCAGAAAAAGTAAGTGGAATCTCTCTTGGTTTGGGGACAGGGGCTGGGCTGCTGACCCAGGCAGGTGTAGGACCACAGGAGAAAGACTGAATAAAGCCCTGATTTCCCCCGGATCAAGTGCAGACCTTCCTTTGCCATTGGCAGGCACCTGCTCTCTCTAAATAAAAGGTTCACAGCTACTCCTGGGATTTTTGGGGCCCTGAGGAAAAAAATCCTTCTAACCATGGTTTGTCTCTCAAGCTAGCCAGGGCTCTAAGAGACCTGCCACAAAGGACAGTACACTTAAATTTTTAATTCTTTTTGGTACCTTTTTGGTTGTTTTCCCCTGTAGTGGAAGACTGCTGATGAGGCTGCTTGTACTTTTGCCCCCATGAGACCCTAGGAAAAAATGCTCTCATTTAAAGTGTATCTACCTCAGTGTTAACCACTGGCCATCACAGAGAGAGAGAGAGAAAAAAAAAGTCTGGTTGTCCTGAATTGTTCTAGCAGTGTTGTTGTTGTTTTCCTAGAAAATTCAAAATTTTAATTCCTGAGAACAAGGACTTAGAAATCTTCTAGAAATGGTTTTACTCTGCAGTTCTAGGTTATGTCTATGTCTTTTGATGGTTGAGTATATGAAGGAGTAGGAAACAAGACTTGCAGAAATGTGAGTGCTTTCTGATGCTAAAAGTACATAATGCAAAGATTTGTCAATCTATACTGAAATTGAACACCCAGCCACCAAAGAGATCAAATCCTGCCATGACGTCTGTTCTGAAACAGAGCCCTATACATAATGAACAGGCAAGTGGTATTTAATCAGTGGCTTACTTTGCATAGGTAGATATGAATTCAGCATGCTGTTGTTTTTCCCAAGTATATTTTTCTTGGATGGGGAAGAGGATTTATAACCACACATCCTTGTATGTGATTTCCTACCAAGCTGATCCCACAGAGCAGATGCTATCACTATCCCCAGCCAGTGGATTTAGGTCCAGATCTTTAAAGTCGTCTAAGTAAATAAAGTAACAGGAAGGGATCAAGAGGGGTTTACATGCAGTGCCTCTTTTGAAGTCATACATCATGTAAAATTTCTCTCAACAGGAGTCACATTGTTGCTAAATACTACCTCATCTATTTTAAGCTTGACTCCCAGTTCCTTGAAAAGCCACTGTCTATGTGTTGGTGCTTTTGCATCGGAGAGACACAGTCTTCCCACAGGATCTGGGTTTTGCAACTAGAGACAGTGAGGACTGATCACAGTGAAGCACTGCCAAGCATTTTTTAGCTCAGTGTACTAGAATCTTACCTGTCTGATCCTGAGAAGTTGTGTTACCTGGATTCTTCTTTCCCTCTCTTTTTGGTCAGGTATTTTGTGTCCAAGACAGACGAAGCTGATGTTACTCCTCTCAGGCACTTCCAAGGCACCACTAGTACCCTGTCTCTCTCTCTTTCTCCCTCTTGCACATTACAGGCTTGGAGAATTGATCTCTGCTCTTCCCTTGGCTCCATTTCCCCAGGGGTTCTTGCTTGTGGAAAACAGCCTGTGCTTGGAAAGGTTCCAGGCTTGCTTGCTTGTCCCATTGAGAGCTGCTACTTTTGATCTTTCCTTCTGTGCAATACAATGGCCATGCACAAAGGCACATTTCATGCATCACTGTCCAAGAAGCACAGTGGAGAAACTTTTGGAAGGCAAAAAGTTCTTGTCATAGGTATGTGTCCTACTGGGAAAAATATTCCATGGTACCACTCACCTTTTATTTTTGTTCCATGTGCAGTCAGTACCGATCTTCATTCTGCAAGTTCTCTTCAGGAAACAGGGACTGCTTGGCCTGTGTTGCTTCTGTTGCTCTCTATGCCTCTGTGGATATTCTTTGCCAGACTGCAGGGGATGTTTTTTCAAGCTGAAATGCTTTCTTCAAAGAGAAGAAGAATGCATGGGCCTGCTCCTTGCTACACATGTACATTGTGTTAATACTTGTGAGCACTGGCCCTGAAACAGAATCAGAAGAGTAACATAATATAAAGAAAATTATATAACATTTTTTAAATTCTGTTACTGCTTGTAACCTCTCTGAATCCTTGAATATGTTTTGGAGATGAAACAACAAATAACATTCCAATTTTTAAGTTATTTGGCTCATGGTGAGGTATGGAATAGACTAGAATAGACTTGTTCTATTATGTTCTGCATGACAAATTATGACCCAGGTCTGAGGGCTCTATCCAGGAGAGAAGCTCTCTGCAGTGAAAGCCCCAGGCCCATCCAGAAGAGAGAGTCAGAGAATGACACAACTACAACATTGTTCAGGAAGAGACTGAATGCTCCAGGGAAATAAACAAGTACTTTTAATCTCAGGAAGTTTTGCAACGGTTTAATTCTGGAGCACCTCCTGTTCCACACTGAGGGCTTGATCTTTGAGCCTAGATCTTTGATATCCTAGTGTCAGAGATGAGGGAGTTTGCCATCCTGTGGATGCCCAGCTGAACTGGATAAACATGGAGGACTCTTGTAAAACCCACAATATCCATGTAATTTTTGCAAATGTGTTTAAGTGGACAAGTGAACTCCAGACAACCCATAGCTCTTACCCCCAACAGAAGGTACATGCTTTCTTCAAAAACTGTGAAGAGCCAATTCCCAGGCTGACAAAATTGCCTCTTCTGTCCTTTCTCCAGCACAGGGCTAGGAAGAAATGTCATCAAGGATTTCTTCAAAAAGTAGTCACAGGGAAAGGAGGGAGCAAGAAGAATCAAATCAAATAATATAAAAAAGAATAAAATAATTGAGCTGGAAGGGACCTACAATAATCATCGAGTTCGACTGCCTGACTACATCAGGGCTGACTAATAGTTAAAGCATATTATTAAGGGCGTTGTCCCAAAGCTTCTTTAACACTGACCAGCTCAGGACATTGATCACCTCTCTCAGGAGCATGTTCCAGGGTTTGATCACCCACTGGGTAAAGAAATACTTCCTCATGTCAACAAACCTCTGCTGATGGATGCAGCTTTGAGCCATTCCAATGCACCTTGGCTCCAAATCTGACGAAGAAATCATCGCCTCCCTCTCTCCTTGCCCTTCTCAAGAAGCTGTAGAGACCAGTGAGGTTGCCCCTCAGTCTTCTCTCTAAACAAGAAAAGCCCAGTCCTGAGCTGATCCTCACAGGATACCCTGCCAGCCCCTTCCACATCTTTGGTGCCTTCCTCTGGATGCATTCATGGACCTTCACACCCTTTTGAAATTGTGGGGCCCAGAAGCATACACAAAACTCTGGGTGAGGCCACACCAAGTACAGCAGGATAGTCCCTTCTTTGGAGTGGCTGGTGAAGCTATGTTTGATCCACCCCAGGATATGGTTTGCCCCCTGGGCTGCCTGGGCACCCAGTGCTGACTCCTGATGAGCCAGCCAGCACCCACAGACCTCTTCTGCAGAGCTGCTCTCCAACCACTCCTCACCCAAATTAGACTTGTGCTAAGAAATTTGGGAAAACATTATTCCAAGGTCACTAGCAGGGACACCTGAAACTTCAAGTCAATCTGAGAATTAGTTTTCCTCTTGGATAGCTACTTAATGATGATGAACTGTGACAAAAGTTCAGATCCTCTTGGCACTTTAGATGCAATGAGAATTTAAGTTCAAGTTGTTATTACATATGTGATTATCACACAAAAATGTAATATTAACATCTGAGATAATAAAAGTAAAATAATTACCTTCACAAGAAAATAATAGGACAGATAATAAATAATTCTGACTTCCATCTCTTTATATATTGTAGGATATTTAGGTCTTTCAGATGATGGACTTGAAACAATTCTGCATCTCACGTTAAAAAACAATTGTATAGATTGATAATAGAAATTATTTACTCCAGTCATCACTCTTTTAAGATTCTCTGAGCATAGCTTTGTTAGAATAGGAGCAACCCTTACAGCACACTTTCCATAAAAATATCCTCTACTAAACCCATTTAGCATAGTGCTTTTCAAGTAGCAGTGGTCTCAGAAGATTTTAGTTAATGAAGGAAGATACTAAGAGAGTATGTTACTGAACATAAATAAGGCTACTTTGTCACGAGTTCTTAGAGGTAGAATATTTTGCTGCAAAAGTGAGTTATTTACAGGAGCAATGGTTACATTCTGTGTAGCCATAGTGCTTTCAAGGAGCTGCTTGCTTTTGATGCAACCAATACTTACTAGAGATGCATTGCAGAAAATACTGATATTTGAAGCAAAGGGAAAGTGATGTGTCCAAATGCAGACATACACCTAATGACCGACTGGAAAATCAAGTAAAATGTCTCTGCTCAAAATCAGAGCTATTCACATATTCATCCTTAGTTCTGGAGCCTCACTGGAGGCAGTGTTTACTCATGTTTCCCAAGTTACAGGAGTTGCCAATCAGAAGGAGAAAATTAACCACTGAGGAAATAATTGACTGAGGAATTCACAAAGCAAAATGACCAGTATCTTGAATCAGAAGGCTTCCCTTTGGTATTCATGCGTACACAATGTTCATTTAACAATCCCTGCAAAATGTCATGCTTTATAGGTGGTGAAGGTTGTTCCCTTTTTTTGCTTTTGTTAATGAAATACTAAATGGTTATCATTTCAAGGCCCTCGCCAGTACTTTTCAAATACTTTCCCATCATTACTTCTTCAGTGGTGTCAAAGCTCTCAGAATATGTCATAAGATCCTACTTATTACTGGGTTAATTTATTCATAAAACCATTTTCCTTATAAGGCTCTGCTACTGTCAGTAGGTCAAACAGCATCTTCCATTAAATGTTAAAATTGTCATATACAACTGTCCTCACATTTCTTCTGAGTTTAAAACTGGATCCCAGCTAATAGATTTTTATCTTTGTTTGTGGTAAAAGTAGTTAGTTGGAATCTTATTTTCTGCCAGAAGTCCTGCTCTCACCTGGTTAAGACCAAAGTTCACACTTGTAATTGATGGAAAATTTTACAACAGTTTATTTAATGTCTCTGTATCAGAAAGAAAGAAAGAAAGAAAGAAAGAAAGAAAGAAAGAAAGAAAGAAAGAAAGAAAGAAAGAAAGAAAGAAAGAAAGAAAGAAAGAAAGAAAGAAAGAAAGAAAGAAAGAAAGAAAGAAAGAAAGAAAGAAAGAAAGAAAGAAAGAAAGAAAGAAAGAAAGAAAGAAAGTTAATTTGACTGTATATGAAAACCAGCAAAATGTGGCAAATAGCATGAGTAATGGCTAACAAGCTGCAATTTAAATACCAAGGAGATAAGCACCAGCATGAAGAAAACTAAGCATATCAAATTTTGTTATGCCTCTAGGGATGGGCAATTTTTTCTCTTCCATATAAAACTTTATATTAAAATCTGTTATTAAGACATCATCATTGCTCCATTTTAAAGAGATGAGTTTAATAAATGTAGATTGTTGGGGTTTGGGATTATAGGTTGGCTTTTTTTTTTCCTTAGTACAACTGTCTGCACACAAAAGAAGCCTAGAAGCATACAAAGCAAATTGATAGCTGATTTTGACAAATAATCCACACAGCATAATCATTTAAAACTTTTCAAGTGTACTTGAACCAATTTGTTTTCTAGAAATGGATTTCATGCAGTTCAGAGAAGCCTACATCTTGCTGGTAGACACATGAAAATCCAATTGCAGGAAAGGCATGCAGACTTACTAAGGTTAGTATTAATTTTATAGCATATATCTCTTACCTATGATTTCACTGTTGATTTTTTCATGTATCGTTTCTCTGTAGGAAGTTGCAATTCGGGATATAATAAAGTAAAGAATAATCCTTATTATTCAAGTTTCTCAAGTGATTTTTCATTGTATGGAATTAGAATTTTGGTACTACCCTACAATGTAGAATATTTTAAAGGCTTTCCCATGCATTTTTGACTGGAAATAATTTAATATTCAGTTTTTGTAAAAGGACTAGATAAGATTGGCTGCCTTGGATTCTTCTTTGTTTTTTTTAATTAATTCAAAGTAGGATTTGTCTATTGGGATTGCAAACCAGAGAAACTACTCTAATTGTTCTTATCTTCAGTTATACACAGATTTAAAAATGCTTGGTTTGTGTACTAGCTGCTAACCCATTGACTTCATAGGAAGAAGTCTCATCAGCTTCATTAGGTGTTGGGTTAATCCAATAGTAAGGCTATGAATGCAAAATCACAGGACAGTTTCAAAATTCATAGCAAGAATCCTCTGGGATTTCAGTATTTTTTCATTAAAAGACTTCTCCATGTTCTTGTCATGTGAAGATGTAGTGAAGCTGACTACTGGGGATAAGGAGATTTTTATGACCTTTTATTTGTTATTTTCCTTCTCATATTCCATTTTCTTATTGATGACTCTTTGTTCAGGAGACAGACAATGTACAATAAAACTGGTGCTTGGTAATAAAGGAAAGAGAAATAAAAGAAAGAGAAGCCATCCTTGTGTTTAGGGTTGACAGTCATGATCCTTTTATCTAGGATAAAGGATCTAGCTAGGACTAGCTGTTTTCATTCTGCATTGAGCTTTTTCTGTATGAGAATGGTCTTCATAGGCAAACACATATACCAGCAGTTATCCCATGCTTCAGACCAAATTCTGCAATGACAAAGATCCAGTTCACAAAAACATCTTGTGTTCCATCTTCATGAGGGCAGAGTTGACAGAGTGATGGGTTGCAGCAGTCTTAGTTCTTATCCATTGTAGTTCTGACATTAGGTGGTTTTGGGGTTTGAAAACCACTGTTGAAATACACCATCACAGACCTTTCACAGAAGAGTAGAGGTATCTGTAAAAGGGAGGGAATTAAAAAATAGATCCTGATGCTTTCCTGGTGCTGTATGTCAAGGTGTGTCTGCTTTACAAAAATAGATAAACATTGAATCCCACATTTATAGAGACACCTCTACTTTGTATTCTAAGCTGGTTTTCTTAGCATTCTTTTGTGTCTCTTTAGCAGAAAAATCTATTACTGTCCTGTGAAATTTCCTCAGAGCATTCAAATCTTGCCTATGTTGAAATTATATTTTATTATATACTATATTACTAAATTAAATGTGTATTTTTCTATGCTAAACATAGGCATGTGCAGCTTTAAAAGAACCTTGCAAGTTCTTGTATTTCTACATTTGCTTTATGTACTAAATATGAAAAAAGCTTTAAAAAGTAATGTGAATGAAAAATATTACAAAGGAATAAAAATCTAGTGCTGCCTTTAAACCTCCCACACTGCAATTGAGTACAATTCCAACAAGCCACAGGTGTACACCATATGCATAGGTGCAAATGTGATTATGAGAGGTCTGATGACAGTTCTGGGTCCACTAAGCATTCATCTCAATATAAACATCTGTTATGTATTCAAAACAAAACTGTGCAGAATATAGAGCCATAATTGAGGTTTTAAATATAGAGATATCAGGAAACTCCAGGTTATTGTCCCAACAGGAACTCAGATTTGATCACATTATCAAAAGATAATATTTTTTATTAGTGTACATGATGTTAGGCTTCATGCCTTATTATACTGAGATGGAATTGCTTCAGCTCAACAGAGTGTAGGGACTACTGACTTGGAGTGATGAACGTATTTCTCAATTATGGGACTGATGTACTCTTCTGGCAGAGGGGCCCTAATGAGCTGGGCTGTTGTTAGCTGTCAACATACATTGTGTAAATCCTGTGGTTTGATTGGCTGCTCCCTGTCATAAAACAGCAATAAATATGATGTGCCCAACTTCTGTATTCCACTGCTGAGAGCTGAAGTTGCCAAATCCTTTGCATTATACGTAAAAGACCCTGTTATCAGATGCTTATAATTTGGCCAAACTTTAGCGGTTCAGGATTAAATTTCCTGTGCTTTGTGTCTGCCTTTAGGCGAATGTCCTTTTTAATTTCTTCTGAAACCATTTCTGAGAAAGAAATAAGGGGAAACTATATTAACCACACAAGGTCTCTTCACAGTTCTCTCTTCACTTCTTGCTGCATTTCCAAAGGTACAGTCTAAAAGGCAAAAAAAAAAGTCAGGCTAAACTGCTGGGGACTGAAAACCTTGGCTTTGTGCAGTTGATAAGCCTGGGACAAGAGAGGCTATATAATTTCTTATTTTCTTTGGCATTTTTATTCTTCTAACTGCCAGTCACATATAAACAGGACTAAAGACTCACTCCTACATCAGATAAAATAGCTTTTCAGAATGTCAATCTTCTTGAGATATCAACGTTACATATATGGTTTTGTGGAGGGTTTTAAACAAATATTGTAAGAGGAATCCTCTTAGCACCAAGGTGTCTCAGACTAAAGGCTTACCATGCCCTCTCAGATGCAATAGCTCAATATCACTAATAATCAGAAAAGAAGAAAACACTAATATGTCACTTTGGAAGACTGAGGTGTCTTCATGCCTAATAGCTGAGGTTTGGATCACTGTTTTAGTCCATTGTGATTTGCACTTGCATTCTAATGAAAATACATTCTAAAAATAATTATTATACAAATATCGCTGAGAGCAGTCAGGTGGAATCTTTTGAGAAGATTAAAAATGTGACTGCCTGCCTTCCTTCCTTCTTCCTATTTGTTCATGGAAGGATGGGATTGTTGCTAGGCTTTCCAGTGAATGCCAGCTGATGTTCTCTTTGGTGGAAGAATACCACCCTTGAGAGTAAGACTACAACCCATACCCTTAGCAGTGGAAATACAGTGGCAGTGAGGCTGCCCTAAACTGTGCTGGTTAAGGTTCTAACTTTACGAGTTTTTACTTTAACAATACAAAATTGGGGGGGGGGGGGGGGTGCATTGTGGGGAAGGTGCAAAATTTTCCTAAACTTTTACTTTAAGGAAAGATAGAAGTGACATTTTTTACAAAGCCTTTCCAGGAGAAAAATAGACAACTTTAACCCCCCCAGGCTTCATTCCGAGAAGATTTCCCTCCCTCTCCCTTACCTCCCCCATGCACACATCTGTGTATCTTTGGGAACTGAGTAAAAATTAAAGTAGAATTTGACTCTGTGTACTGAAATCTATTTTTTCCTCAAAAAAGCCTGTCACCTTACAAATGCAAACTCTTTCTAGTAAATTTTCCTTTCATTTTATTTCTTTCCTGTGTTTTTTCCTCCTCCCCCCACCCCCTTTTTACTCTCTCTCTCTCTCATTCTGTCTTAAGCAGAATGAAAAGAGTTCTTTAACCAAACAAATGTAAATACGTAAGTGGTAGAGATTTTTTTAAAAGTATGTTTTTCAGTTCATCTAACAAAGACATATCTGTCTGCTCGAATGATTCCTTACTGAATATGAATGAGAAGCCCTTTAATGAGGTACGGTAATTAAGCTCTGGCAAGCCCCCCTAGCCCCCTGTCAGCAGCTTCCCAGGCAAACAGCCATTGAATCCAGTGATTGACAAACCAGACGCTGGACATGTACTGTAGCTGATGGGGAACAATGGGCTGGGGGGCTGTGGTATCTGACATAGCTGGCTGTTTCAGCCCCACCAAAGGACTGGGCTCCTGCAGTGTCCATCTTGCTGTCCTGAAGGGCTGGAGCTGCAGGTTTACCTGCTGGACTCTCCTAGCTCCTCTCAAGGTGCCCATCCCGGCTGGGTGTGCACTGTTCCCACTTGACGTGTGGCTGCGCAGGAGCAGGTTCTCTCCTTCATCACTTGTGTGTTGCAGTGCTTGGCTCTTAAATCTTCTTAATTGTTAAAAGTCTTTAACTATAGAATAGGATTCATTATCCATTGTGTTTGCCAAAAAAAAAGTTGCTTCTTTTATTAACCATGACAGAAAAGAAAACAGGGTTCTTTATCTCCAGCTGTTGGAGACAGATATGGGATTTCTCTGAACACTTTTGCTTAACACATTGCAAAATGAGTGTGTTTAACAGATGTGGATTGACTGGGCTACAGTTGAATTGCACAACTTTTCCTGCTGTCCCATACCCTGGATAGACAGTACCCATGTTTGCAGAAACCATGTGTGAAGTTTAACAGATGTGGATTGACTGGGCTACAGTTGAATTGCACAACTTTTCCTGCTGTCCCATACCCTGGATAGACAGTACCCATGTTTGCAGAAACCATGTGTGAAGTATTGGTAAGGAAAAAACCTACACCAAGAAACAAGCACAGCACAAAAACACAGAAGCCCTGGTTTCTACCACCCTGTAACTGTTGCTGCACAATCACTCAGTAGCCCAGATGAGAAGGATTCATCTTTGTTTTAATTGATTGTAGCCATATGGATTGGCATTGTGAGGGAGTGCTTGATTTCCAGGCCAAGAGGTTAATTTCCTTCCTGTATGTCATCAATTCTATAACACATGCACATGCATTACACTCCTCATGGTCATTTGGAGACACAGGTAGTGAAGGCCTGGCTGCAGGCTTTGTAGAACAAACTGGAAAATTATTTGAAACATATGATGCCAATTTGTACTTTGAAAGTATATGCAGAGAGGAGAAACATAATTTTCAGGGAAGAAAATGAATAATTTAAACATCTTCTATCTCCTAAATAACACTGAAAATATGTGGAAATATGTATAGAATCAAACATTATCTGAATAAACTGCAAAAGTCATTTGTCAAAATTGGCAATCTCCTCTTATTGAAATTGAAAGCTCAACACTCTTTCTTCCTTCCTGGACTTTTTTTTCTTCAAAAAGCAGAGATAAATCCCAGTAGTACAAGTAAAACACCCGCTAAATATTACTTCGTTGGGCTTAACGATAGATTACAATGTGTGCATAATGACCCAGTTCTAGTAATATCATCTGATTTAGTAAGGAAATCAGAGTTTGCCATATGTTCACCAATAAGGTCTTAGAAATTCTTCTTCTTGTTCTTGATGCCTCAGCCAGCTTCTAGTGAGGATGCTGTTTGGTCCTGAAATCATCTCGGTTTTGAGCACCAAACACATTAAAGTCATAAGCATGTGGCTCATTTTATCATGCCATCTCTAGGAACGAGCAGGGGGCTGTTTAACAAGCTGCCACCTGCCTGTCCTGAATACCTTTATGCATGAAAGTGTTCCAGTTGCAGACCTGTCCGAAAACGGATTTCCTGTTAACAGCCCCAGAAAGGTATATATGCCATGACTTTAGGGATATTTTAAAAGATGAAAATTAATCTTGACATTTCCCCTAAATAGATTAGCACCCAACTGGCAAGATTATTTATCTTGTATGACAATCCAGAGGGCAACATCAAAACTCAAAGCAAGAAAAAATCAAAACAGCAGGTAAAGCCAGACTATTGTGCCATTTATCTGTGTATTTGCTACCTCTGCTATGTATTTATTATTTGTAGACTCATGAACTATGGTTCATTAATGAGCAGTGTGTCTTTGTGTATGAGCCACATCCAGACAGCGACTAAGGACTTGCTGTGTACCTATAGCTACCAAGGATCATAATGCAAGCTGCAGATGTTCCATGTTACTCAAACTTTGATACTCATCTCCTTTAGACAACATCTTTTTCCTTACTATCTCCCCAATAAAATTTTTCACAACCATGTGCAGATTAGAATCTGTTTTACCTCTTCAGGCAGACTGGACTTTGAGGTGCCACATATTAAATGTCTGTCCTACCCACCTGGGCTTTCATTGAGACAGCAGAAATGGTGGGAGTTAGCATTGTTCCAGTAATGAACAATGAAGTAATCTCATTGGAATATAAACAGCTGATCATGGGGTTTTTTTGACATCTAACACTGATGACACACATATTGAACCGGTATTTTCACTGTTCCATCAATATTTTGGCCAGGAAGAGTTTTGTTGTTTTTTTTTTTAACTTCTATTTTATACTGTCCACTGATTTACATTTTTTTAATTGATGCAGGGGGTTAATTTGACATATTTAAATAATATATATTGAAATTCTCTTCTTCCAATTACTCCCCTTTTCTTGTATTTCTTGAATTCACTGAGCCAAAAATATTTTTTGGTAAATCCTGGTATAATACCTTAGGTATTAGTGGAATTTAGTAGCTTATTCCAACACTGAGTGTGTCCAGTATTTGCGTATGTAAATCTCTTTATATATGTGTAGCCTTTCACGTCAATTTATAGATCTGAACTTTTATCTAAAATGTTTAATATTTGTTGTAATTTAACAGTACAAATGCCATGCTTAATTTGCTCCTACATGTAGAAATCTACCCTGAAAGAGGGCAGATTTAGACTGGATATAAATAACAAATCCTTCATGATGAGGATGGTGAGACACTGAAAGAGGTTGCTCAGAGAAGTTGTTGCCTTATCCCTGGAAGTGTTCAGGGTGAGATTGGATGAAGATTTGAATAACCTGATCTAATTAAAGACATGGGAGAGGGTCTAGACTAGATGACCATTAAAAAGTTCCTCCCAACAAAAATTATTCCGTGATTTGTCCTGTGATTCAATGTGATGTAAAGTGCAGACACTAAGTAGTGTGCAGTAATAAATTTTTGTATTTAACCAAAGTATGTCCTTATTTAAGTACTGGAGGAAAAGAGAGCTGGAGATACCAAAGATTAAAAGAATCTTTCATCTAAATTTTTCTGAATTTCATCTGAATCAATTTTTTTGCAGTTTGAAATTGCATCACTCATTCCAGAGCTATCAACATCATTTATTCCAGAGCTGTCAAAAGCA
Source organism: Hirundo rustica (assembly GCF_015227805.2). NCBI lineage: Eukaryota > Metazoa > Chordata > Aves > Passeriformes > Hirundinidae > Hirundo > Hirundo rustica. The sequence continues at coordinate 95,598,387 of NC_053450.1, forward strand.
AGGAGGGTATCCACTGGTGATTTCAGGACATTCTCCATCAAGATAATCATCTGAAATGCTTAGCTAATTTTTCACAGATGTCTATAACAGGTTGCAGACAACATGAAGATTCTAGTTAGAATTGAAGTAGAATTAGCTGCTACAGCTTTTGGAGTCCCAAAACCTTTCATGACAGTGTCTGCTGAATGCAGTAGCATAAGGTTGGGTGGACAGTTATGGCAGATAACCTCTTTGTAAACCCTACTTCTTGCACTTCCTGAACATCCATCATTGATAACTAGTGGGGACAGGATATTTCAGACTGGGAATACAGTGAATGTCTTTGTATGTTCCTTGAACTCCTATGATAAACTAAACCAGTCCAAATTGACCTATTTAGCATCATAAAACCAAGATGCTTCTATTGAAAAATCATGAAAACCAATCACTTCAAGAGGTATTCTTAATGTGTCTTGAATGCCATGACCATCTTAAATAAAATAAGTTAATTTATTGATATTAACAAATGTAAACCGATCAAGTTCTATATGCTTTTTGTTAAAAAGGAAAAACAAAATTGAACTCTAAAATTACTTACCTTTAACACAGTACATAGGGAAATGCTTTTAAAAAAAAAGGTGAAAATGATGATAATAATAATAACATAACAATAGCCTTTGAAATCTTTTGTTGCAGATACAGGGGAAAAAGTTAAAAGTAGGCCTGCCAAATCCAATCTTTCCAGTAAGCTGGACTTTCTTTTACATGTCAGGGTATAGGAAATTTTTGTGTCTTTACATTTCCACACATCTAGACATTGTCTAATTTTATTGTATAACTTTATTGATAAGATTTAATTATTAATTATTAATTATAAATAAATATAAATACTATAAGTTAATATTTAATATATTATTGTTAATACTGTCTAATATTAATGTTTCACTGAGCTCTTCTTTCTAAGATCTCTGTATTTTTCATTCAAGCACCAGGTCCTCTTCCTACTGGTCATCATGCTCTTTCTTTTCCTATTTCTGGTACTGAGGTTTACTTCAAAGGTCATGAGTTAAATTAAAAGGCTTTATTTTAGATTAATGCTTTAGGCCCATGGTCAGTTATCAAGACTTAATTATTAAGACATGATAATGAATGGACTGTCCTTTCTTTGAAGATCTTGATGATTAAACCATATAGTGAAGGAAACTATATTTCAGGATGAAGGGAAATGTCCTCAAATTGTGCCAGGAGCGATTTAGATTGAGTATTAGGAAAAGTCCACTGAAAGGGTGGTCAGACATTCAAATAGGCATTCCAGGGACATAGTGGAATCACCATCCTTGCAAGTGTTCAAAAAAGCACGTGGATGTGGCCCTTGGGGATATGGCTTAACGGTAAACACAGTCATGTTGTGTAAGTGGTTGGCTGGATTATTTTACAGGCCTTTTCCAACCTTAATGATTCTGTGATTCTATGACAAGAGGAGCAAAGTAAAGGGGATTTTTGATTACTTTGATGGTAATTTTGTGTTATTGTCCGGGTTTTGTAACAGGAGGGGTTTGGCTGAAGAATCTGTTGTGTGTGGGACTGTCTTCCACCATAAGCAGCAGCATTATGCATACAGCACAACACATCACACTGGATCCCTGAACTGAGGCATGGCATGTGGTGCAGAGGCACTGCCACAGAGCTCAGGATCCCTGCAGAGTAATATAAATTAGAAGCTTCAGCCATAAAACTTAGAGACGAAAGTTTTTAGTTCTGTAAGTTACTTGATTTGTATTGCCCAATAAAACTGGTATTTGTGCAATTTCTTTGCCCTTAAGGAAAGTGTTGTGACTCTATGTAGTATAAAGACAACCATGCCATCTTAAACTGGCTAGACAAGACATTGTGAGTAGCCTAATGGAGAATCAACATGGGCCAATTCATTATTTACCTTCCTTTGGATGTAGATGCGGTACAGCTGCATGCTGTTGCCACCCTGATTACTTTAATGATAAAAGCTGGCTATGGCAGGAGCAGAGGCAGATAGCTCAGAAAGAAATTATGGCTGTTGAGATATTTAGAGCAGAACCAAAGAAACCTGCCAGGAGCCACTGGCTAACTTTCCTTGAGGATATTGGTACATGGAATACTTGCCATGAAGTCAGGCTGAAAAGCTTGGTTCCCCTCCTTCCACTAAACCTATCCCTACCTCAACAACAAGCTGTCCTTTGCTTCTGTCAGCACTCTGGCCTTACAACAGCCCAGGATGTATTTTCTCCCATCCTTTTGAGAGAAGCTCAGAGCTTGAGAACTGCTACAAAATTTGTTTTCCCTTGCAGTGATTACGAGGGAGCAGCTGGTTTTCCAAGTTGCCAAGCTGTTTTTGCTAGAACTTGCATTTCTTGCTTGGGTTGATCCATACCATACCACAGCACTGTGTGCATTGACTGATAGAAAATTTCTATAATAGAAAATCTGTAATAGCCCAGATAAAAAACACTTCCTTTTCTTTTTTAAATTTCATTAGTCCTCTATGTTGAAATGCTTCAAAAAGGCTTTTCTTCTCTTGTGATTCACTGAAATGGCTTTCTTAAAGGTAGATTATTATAGAAATTATAAACAAAAAGTTGGTATTGCTTTTTTATTTTACAGGGGCAGCACTTATTTTATCTTCCTCTGGCAGTGAAGTATTATTAAAAGTTCTTTAATTTTTTCTTGCATTTTTAAAAATTTCTGTAAGTGTTCAATCAAATAATTTGCTTTCTGCTGAAAAAAGCATCTCACCAAACTCAATAAGGAAAACCCTGAAGGTAGATGTGCTTTTTAAATTTGTTCACTACTGTTCCACAGTTTTCATTGGTTTTTGAAGAGTTGACTGGTGTCAGAGGGTAGGTCCTCATTTTCAAGCCTTGAAATCCTTTGCACAGACATCTGTTTTAGCTAATGTAAATTGATAGACAAATGTAAATTCCTCATGGGAGACTTGGCAGAGCCTTGTCAGTAGTAACCAGATAATCAGATTGCAAATCCACTGCACATAGGGAACACAAAAAGTCTCTTTAGACCCAACCGCTTGTTTGCTGTTCCAAGGTATGTGTTCTGAGATCTTCGAGGGGATGTGCACAGTCTCTGCTTTTTTGCTCAAGTGGAGCTTTGCAGTGTGAGTGATGAAGAGTGTTATAGAAAAGACATTGAGAATGTGGCAGAGAATTTGGTAGAACTGTTGCATCTGAAAAATTTTCTCAACTTTCTTGGAAAGTAATCCAAGCTAACAAATTTTATGTCCATCTGCCCCGAGTTTCTTGCTTATTGTTATATCTCTGATGTTTTACAAATTCTGTATCCAGCCCTATAGGAGTTGCTTCTCTCTCTCCCTCTCCCTCTCTTTTTTACTTCTAAGTCAGTAAACTATGATGTATGTGTCTCTCCCTGAATAATGTTATTATATGATGCTGCTGGAGCCCTGAATAGCTTGGCTGTGGACTGCTGAACCCTTTGAATGTAATTGTTTTAACACCATGAAATGAAGTAATGCATAAAATTGATAATAAACGGATATCTCTCTGCCTCTGCATGCAAATGAGCACTTAGCACCAGGGCACAGATGCCACCATTGTTTTCCCCCTTGAAAATGACAAAGTAAGTGAAAATATCTACCAAGAGCTTAGAAAGTACGGTAGCTGCATTTTCATTATATTTTAGAATTTCACAGAGTTGGGAAAGCAAATTCTCCTGCCAACATTCAGAAAGGGGCTGGATAATGCCTGCCTGTAGTACATTGGAACATACAGCGAAGCAAGGTTTTGTTGATTTTTTGGGAAGATAAAGAATATAGCTATTAGTGATTCTCTTCCACTTTCATGTTTTTACTTTTAAAATCTCATTTTTGTTTTTGAAACAAAGACTGTATTTTTTATCTCAGTTTCTTGCCACCTCCTCTAAAAAGTACAGCTCGAATCAATGTGTTATACCCATTAATCTGCAGTGCATATTAAACAGGCACATTTAGAATACCTTGGGTCTGGCTGCAGCTTTGGATTTAGCCTTTGTTTGTTCTCTAATTTATACTTTTAGTTAATAAATATATCCAGGAACTAAAATGATTACTTTGTTTTAGAATTGTTGTACAGGCTTGGCTTTTTTTCTCCTTCTGCTTTAACAAAGGGTAGAAATCCATAAAAGAAGGGTATTATTTTATGGATTAATCCTTCCATTTTCAAGTATTAGCTGTATTGCTGTTCATTTCATAAAGGGATATTACTTAGAAAAGGGTCTAAATTAGCTTGTAACATTTTTTTACCTTTGCTCCTAGGTTAACAGTTTCAAGTTCCTCATTATGATTCAAAGATGTTCGCAAGGCTTAAACAGTAATAAATTATATTCATATTTGAAACAATCATCATTTTCATAGAGGTTTCCTAAGAGTGCTAAATTAACTTCGCACTCACCTATCTCTATGACAAAATTTATCACTCGAATCAGAGCTGAAATATTTGATGAAGTCTAGACATATGACATTTGTTGATTCTGCCACATCTAAATATCTGCCTCCTATTAACAGAAAACTGCCTTATCCTTAATTTTCCTTTTTTTTTTTTTTTTTTTTTTTTTTTTTTTTTTTTTTTTTTTTTTGCTTGATATCTTGCTCCAATACTCTGTAATTCCGTCTTTTCCACTTACTTTCTTGTGTCATCTACGCCACTTGCATCCCAGAAACTCTCTACTGTTTGGAGCCTCATCTTTCATCAGTAAATTCTCTAGTCCCCAATCTGAAGGGACAGCACTTCCACCTCTTTGTGAGGTGTGCAAGGATGACTTCTTTTAAACATAGTTGATTTGAAAAGTCAAAATTAAATAAAAGTTTTATTCCATGTTAATTTAATTCAATCCAAGTGTAAGTTTTTACCAAGAAAACAAGTTCCAGAGCCTGGCCCTTATCCCTATCTGCATGTCCCAATTGTACGTCCTGTTTTATTTCTGGCAACTGTGTGGCAAGCCAGAACACTGTTTATCTGACAGAACTCCCCTTTTGCTTTTGCGTTTGGCACATTAGAGGTTTTGTGTCTGGTCAGGAGCTGACCTGCCTCACTTGAAGTGTCACCATTCCCAGACCTCATGCAAGGGACGTGACAGAAGAATGCAATCATGCCTGGGAGAGTGAGGGGCCACTCCTGTTCACAGAGGCCTGTCTTTTCATCATGTGGTACCTTAAAGTCTCATTAGTTTGCTTTCTCTGTTTTGGTCTGCAGACCCTTTGCTGATGCTAGAAAACTCTTTAGTAATCTGTCCTTTCAGGTTTCTTCTTTCCTATATTTCAAATCAATGAAGGTGGTGGCGTTTTGTATTTTCTGTCATTACTTACCACTCTAGGCACTGATATGGTTGTATCATTTATAAACTCTCCAAGTATTTTGACTGTCATTCTCCCATTTTAAGCCTTCCAAGCTTTCTTAACAGGCATTCTTAAAAATAATAATTTTTATTATAGGTATATCTGTTCTCCACATTCTAATAATCACAGAGACCATTTCATGGTCTCTCCTACCTATTTCACCTTTCTTCTTCATATATGCAATCATTTCCCATCATTTAGAATCATCATTAAAAGATCTTCCCTTCCAAGGCTTTCTCTAAATGAATCAACAAAATTATCGTCAATGGGAAAAAATTGTCTTTATCCATTAACTCCTTTCCTGAAAGACACAAGGGTAGTAGAGAAAGTATTCTCCTTCCACGGAAGCCAGAGGCTTGGATTCCTTTGGTTGATATTCACAAAAAGCTTCACAGTGCTGTATTCCCTGTCCCAGCAGCATGATTCTCCTTTGTAGTCATTCCCAACAGATTTTCAGCAACTCTCCCTGTCCACATTAGAGATAGCTTTTCCTTACTTTACCTTTCCTGAATTATAGTCTTCCATATTCTTATGGCTGGCCATAAGAATAAAAACCACACTCCCTTTTGCTAATATTTTGATCCTCCCATTTGTATCCGTTATTCTTGTACTGGTACACAGGCATCTGCTCAGTGGGAATGTCCATCCCTCCAAATTTTTTTCACCTCTGTTATGATTAAGCTTTTCCTTGTGTTATTTAGGCCTTCTTAGGTGACTGCTTTACTTCAGCTTTTTGTACACATCCACAGTTTGATCCTCATTTGTAGTTTTCACCTGGTTAGCAAGTGATAGACAATAATACACCCATCTTTACAAGGACCCAATGCTTGATTAGAAGTGTATGAACATCATGAAAGCGTTTACCAGAAGTGCATATTTTCACTAAAAGATTATCAGTATTCTGGAATGTATTTAACTAGCAAAGAATGGATAGATGACATTATTTCCCATTCAGGAGTCTAAAACATTTTTTACTTAAGCCGTGTTGGCTTTGAAGTCCTTGGCTGAAACATTATAATTTTATTTTAAAAATTAGGTTTTAGTTTTGCCAAATCATAAGCAATGATGTTACATGTATACAGTCCTCTCAATGCAGAGTGAGAAATTTGTCTCATAAGAAACCTACAGAGAATCATAATTCTGGATCTAAAATTAGATCAGGCTTCCATACCCTTTCAATACCAAAATCACTAATCTAAGGAAAAAGAGACAGCTTATTAATAAGTTGGTTTTAGTGTAGAACTATTAATGGAAAACAAGGATCAAGCGAGAATAAGTGGTAACAAAATTATTTGATGGGAATTCTTTCAATATCCTAACTTATGCTTAAATACCAGTGATAGGAGAAAAAAAGAAATCCAATATCTTCCAATAAGGAATTCAGAATATATGCACAGTAAACATACACATAAACAGATACTAAAGTCATTTGATGAAGTGTTTCAGTAATATACATGTAACAAATCCCTGAGCCATACAAATCTCATATCCTATAGCATTCACTGTGGTTATGAGTCAACTTAGCTGATTTATGTTGCATCATAAAAATCATGAGATGCTTTATGCATGACTTTGATATAGAACTCAGTGAAATGTGATACTTCTTTGAAAGTCTGTTGCTTTCTCAAACTTGACCCTCAGTGTAAGGCTTTGGGACATAATGAAATCATGTGCACTAAAACAGAGAATAATGTATACATATATATATATGTGTGTGTGCATATGTATTCTGCTTCTTCCCATTCCACCCACCTGCTCAGAAAATATATTGTCCCTTGAAAGTGACACTATTGCTTTATGGATATTTATAAGCCAATCTAGACAGCTTCTCAAATAATGGTCTAGGAGTCTATCCAAATACTAGTTCAATCAAAAGGCTCTTTCTCTTCTTTCTCAGTACCACAGTCATGGATTTTATATGAGAATCTTCTCACATTATTGTGGTCAGCCTTGGCTTTAACCTAGAAAGAGTATGATCACTTCTGATAAAATAAGAACAGAATTATTTTAAGCTCAAATCACAACTGAAGAGTGATTAAAGTAAAAAAGGACTTTGTCTGTATGTTGTTTTTCAAATACACACTTCTTCAAGTCCTTGTTTGCAAAGTGGCACCAAATTGTTGCCTAAATTGAAGCTGTTGCAATATATTTATCAATATAAAAGTAAAGAACACTGTACATTTGACAAAGTTCAAGTTTTGCAGCTTTTCATTGAGTACTTACATAACAGTCAATGATGTGAACTTTGTTTCATTATGATCTTCAGAATAAGATACATTCTTCTTTTTACCTTCTCACTGGCATTGTTCAGTTCTTCCTTAGAGATTATATTTGAGAAATAAATACCATTGGCAGCCGATGTACATATATGCCATCAGTGATAACAATCCTTTTTTTGTCTGACTTGGGTGAATGTTTATAAGCTATTTGGGTTCTCTTTTACTTTGCTTGCACACAATACCAAGCATAAGGGGTTTCCAATTCTGTAAAGCTATAAATTAAGAACTCATCCTCATCCATTTCATGTTGTAAAAAGTAGCTCAATTTTAAGGAATTATGGTGCCTTTCAATGTGACAGAATCTTGGATTCAGATGTGTTTAGATGTATTCTCAGGCATACAAAATCCCATGTTCAGCTTGTAAGTATGTAGATTGAAGGGTTCAAAAGCTCTGGTGTGCTATGAACTCTGCTGGCAGTTACTGCTGTACTGCAAAAGAAAGCAGAAGGCTGAAAAATAATGTGCTCAATCTTTATTCCCTGTGAGCTCTTGACTTGGAAGCCTAATCAAACCTATATATTCACAAAGAGTAGAAAACTGAGACAAGAAAGTAGCAGAGAACAAGAACAAATTAAAGTTAGGCACAGTGTCTTTTGTCCTAGGTTCTGCAGATCTGGCTGCAGAATGAGGATAATTAGAACACAAATAGTAACTCTTTCTCTTCTTATACCTGTTGTCTCTCTTACATGTTTATGCCTTTGTATATTCACCATCTGCCAAGACCTGCCCTCTATAGGTTTTTAAAAGCTGTAGCAAGACTTGTAAAAACTTTTAATAATACTGACAAAATGGTAGGGAGGATTTTCAAGGAAACTTAAAGGAGTTGGTTTCCAAACCCTCCTGAGAATATCTTCAGACCATATTACTTTAAATCCGTGTTACTTCATATTATTTTCAGGAGCTTAAAATGTAGGCATTGTCTACTCTATCAGTGACCTAGAAGGTGTTGGTTCAGCCACTACCATTGATTAGCTAGAAAGCATGCTGCTGTTTCTAAGAACAGATTCTGCTCTTTTTTAAGATTAGTCATTGCAGGGGCAATGACATCCTTTAGTCTTCTCCAGGGTGCTGTGTATTATGCCTTGACAACTAACTCTGAATTAATCCTAGCTGAAAGTAGACATTTAACTGAAAAAACAGGGAGAGAAGGCTAGTTCCCTTAAACTATGACCATATAGAGAGATTCACACTGCATAAGAATTATTCAGAAAAAATAAGATATGAATTGCTCATGGAAATATAGAGCTCTCTTTGTCCACTGCAGAAGTCTGGGGCAAATGGACCCTCCATTTGGACGCCTAATTCAAGTGATACAGTAAGACAGGTTTTATCTAAGCCACAAAGCCCAGGTGTCTCTACGCCATTTTGGCATTCATTGTGGGGCCTATTGTACCTGGTCAAAGAGCATGGACTTTCAAATTTGATTGTCTTGCTTCTGGATGATTAGCCCAAACAACTGGTACTCCCTTCTCACTACCATGATTCTTTTCATTACCTGTTTTATCTAATGCATTACCTTTTAATTCAATTCAATTTTCTTTAAATTAGTCTTTACTGAAGTAGTAATTCAGACAGGATTTTCCTTGGCCTCCCTCCTCCACTACAGACATCAGTAGGAAAAGCAGCATTAGGTCAGTGCTTATCACTCTCATAGGGTTTTTTTTTATGGCCAAGAAAGGTCAGTGTGATCATCTCCTCTGACCTGCTGTATAATACTAACCCCTAGGATCTGTAAAGTAAAATGTGCAGAGAAGTTTCTACTCTGTCAACACAGAAGTTTCTACACAGTCAACAGGTGTTTTTTCATTCCCTTTAAATAAAGTATGTTAAAAAGTAATTTTTGAACAGAATTTAAGAATTTGAATGACAAATAGGCTCTCAATTCTTTTGTAGCGCTGAAGAGTTTACTTATTTCTGGAAATACTACTCCAGAAATCTAGCTTAAACATCAATTTTAGCCTGAAAACTCAAGACAAACCAAGCTCACATGAAAACACTTTATGTCACATGAATCTGTTTAATCACACCTCCTTCTAAATTCCAAGAATTTTGTCACAACATACATGTTAATGAACATTTTCTTAAGTAAGGGCTCTTGACTGGGCCATCTTGTAAGAGAAGTATGTTCACAGTGTTAAGAGTACACAATCTCTTTTGAGCATAGAACCAGAGGTCTTTACAGCCACAACAGACTATAGGATGCACTGTTTTCAAAAAGCAGTATTGTCTTTTGTTATTTAGAATATAATATGTAGTTGAAAAAGAAGGCGCAGAAGCTGAGTCCTGAGACCTGATAAAGAGTTCGTAAATGTTTATCATTGCAAACTGCTTTAGCTGGTCAGTTCTCTGAGAAGTAAAAAGTCTCAGACAGTAGATTTTTACCAAAAAAAAAAAAAAAAGAAAAAAAAAAGTTTTCTAGTAATGCTTGTGACTTCTATAGTCATTTATACTGAGATTCCAGTTACTGGATCTCAACTACCTTGTATGCAGGGACATGGGTACTTACAGTCAAGATTAGATTCTTCCTTAGAATAATCAAAAATCTGAATGTATGCTGGCCAGCGACTTTTCCTGTATTTTTTGAGACCAAAGTGGAGAATTCTTTGGAGGAAAAGAAACATATTCTGTACTTTCGTTTCTCTTTATTTTCTTCACAGTGATATTTCAGGGGAGTCTCATTTCAAGTATTGCATTTAAGAAAAACTCACCAAAAACTACAGAGCTTGTTGTCCAGTCTTCAGTTTGGATCTAAGTGAATTGATAACATAGTTTCATCTTGAAATGAACTTCTGGCTGCTGGTTTGTTAGGTTGCTTACTGGGGGCTTTAGTACCATCTTCTCTGATTCAGCAACTAACTTGGCAAGTTCATGGAGGACACGGGAAACCTTTTCTGGGCCCTTGCCTCTGCCTGCAGTGTCTGATTCTACAGAAAATTGCCATAATTGTGAAGTTTTGAGGATTTATTCTTCTCAGTCTTCTCCATTTGTGTCAATTCAATTTGTCCAAATAATCAGGCGTTTGTTGCTATACATCTTGACCACCTCCCAGATGGGTTTTATAAGGGGGAATCTTTTTTATCTCAAACAACAGTGTTTACATCCAGCTCACCCAGTGGGGTTTTGTTCAAATTTCTCTGCAAACAAAGCAGGCAGAAGAAATTAATCAGGTTCTCCATCTTTAGTGCCTACTCATCAGACTAGAAGTTCTTCATAGGGTGATTTGCACATTTTGGCTGGAGTACCATTAATTAAAAGTGGTTATACAATTCTTCTAGTATCATTAAATAAGGGCAGGGAAGAAAGGAGTGTGCTGGGTCTGGTAGTAGGATGTTCTGTTGTGGAAAGAACCTCACCTGGCTTCCTCCAGTGATTGCTTTTTTCCTAAAGATAAAATAGCTTCAACAAGCAAACTAAGAGCTTCTCTCCTGCTTTGCCCTCCTTGCATGTTCAACCTAGTCATGGATAGTGGGGATTCCAGGCAGGAGCAGGGAATGTGGTTTGCAGGTCCCCAGGAGAGAATGCAGCTGAGATAGATTTCCTGCAATGCTGATTAGTAAGGGGGCAAAGCAGTTACTTTCTTCTCAGGGAGGGAAGAAAGTGAAGCCAAAATGTACTTAGTGTGTTTTGATTTTTATTAGCCAGAATAAGGTGTTCACGAATGCCCTAGTCTTACTCCTAAGTCTACAGTGGACTGTCTGTATGCATCCTTTCTGTCACTACACGAAATCCCTCAGACTACCTGCCTTCTCTGATGATTTAACAATAAGCCTGTTACTAGAATCAAGGTTCTTTGTCTAGACTCTTAATTTTTATCACTGTAATAAGTCATGTAATGACTTATTAAATATTAACATATTATTTATTTATTTATTTAAAATAAATGAACTTGTTTTCCCCTCCAATTTTTCCTATTCAAAATGAAATCGTTTCAGGGTATAACTTGTATGTGTTTAAACATACTTTAAACTGCAGTGACTTTTTAATTTTGTGATTAAATGTAATTGTGATTGATTATCTGCTGCCAGTCTCACCTGATTTCTAGAATTCTCATAGAAATTAAAGCTTTCATCTCAACAAGAACTGCCCGTCAGAATAGTTTGTAATAAGCAACACTTTCCCCTTATGTATATTATGTAATTCTGAGAGAAGGACATTATATTGAATGCACCTGATGAATAACTGTAATGGAAAAAAGGAAGGCGGGGCCTACTAAATTTTCAGCTCTAGGAGGAAATGGAATTGGTCCCACTGTATGTTGTTTATTATACAACTCATTTCATTCAGTGTTTCCCTTCCAGTGAGAATTATTTTTTGTTGACCTCAAGAAAAGAGTTATATTCCCTGCTTCATTAAAAATAAATGTCAAAGCAAGATTATGTATAAATGTGTTTATTGCTGATTACTTCATTTCAAACCACCTATGTCATTGGTGACATGTACAATCACAATTCTAATGACATATGACAGATTTTCCCTCTTTCCCCCTCCTCTTGGCCCCACGCAAGAAGCCTTGATTAATTCCTACTGCTATGAAAGGAAGAAAAAGGGGGAGATATTTGCACGTGGGGGCAAGATTTGACAGCTGCACTACAAAGACCACTTCATCTTTAAGGAATACACAGAGTTTAGTCCAGTTTCCCTAAGCCCCCTTCACAGCCATTGCAAACACAGGGAAGAAGTTCACCTTTCATTATTTTTAAAAATAATGACTTTAGTCCTTTTGGCAATGTTCTTATAAATGGATGTGGGACCTAAACTTAAAAAATAACCTTCTCATATATAACGAAGTACAAGAAAATAAACCCCATATTTACGTGGTGCCTCCAGCCTCCATTCTGCTGAACAGCTGGGAGGGACCTGTGTTCTGTCATGAATGCTGACCCTGTAGTATTTAAATGGGACACTGAGCCCTTTGAAAATCTAACTCTGGACTTGTGCAAGGATATTCTGAAAATATGGATCATTCTTAATCTAAGAAATGTGCTTATATCCCTGACTGGAACAAGAAAGGTTGTTCCCATCACATTCAGTCTTGCTCTACACTGAAGTCACTGTTTCTTGGATCAAAGAGATGCCTCTCAAATGACCAGAGTTCCTGAATTAGTGTTTTGGCTCATGTACCAATACGTGGAGTTAAAGGTCCCTAATTTTCACTGTGCTTTAGGAAAAAAGGGATAGTAACCAAGCAATTAACTTTGCCTTTTCTTTCCCTATTCTCCACTCCAGTCCTTTTTGCTAGATCCTCATAGGCGCACACACTGCTTTGGTATTTCAAACTAGTGCCTGCTTTGCTGATGACATCTCCAAACTGTTGCATATACAGTATGCTTCAAGTGGTAAGGTAAGACTTTTTCCTATAAAACCATGTTAAAACTTTGCTTCTGACCCATGTCTTTGTTTTGTTTTGCTTTGTGTTGTTTAGAGACTTTTGAATTTACTCTAACCAGTACAAGACTATGAGGGTAAACATATCTACAATATATTTTTTTTAAAAATCTTTCTCCATTTAAGGAGAATGTTTGTTTATATACATTTCTTTCCTATGAAAAGTTTTAAAAATGTTTTAACTTATACTAATCCAGGCAAGGTGAGGTTCGTCCATACAAAAAAACATACACACTAAAATAGTTCTTGGAGCACCACAATATTTACTTAACACAAGCCTTAACACAGACATGCAGTAATTCCCATTATGTGTCTAAAGAAGATTGAGAGAGCCTGGTGTTTGTGCAGTTGGGTATAATCAGTGCTATGGGGTCCTTCCTCTCCAAACTCTGTTTCAAAGGAGCTCAACATGGAGGTCCAAGAGCAGATGTAGAATACACCCCTTATGATGCATTGGCTACCAAGTACACCTAGACTGGATTTAGAGAACTCCTTATTTCCAGCTGATATAGGTCGACTTTTCTGGTCTCTTGCACAACGGGGATGAACTGAAAATAGTGGATTTCATGGACTGCTCCATAGTTTGAACATCTGGTGTACTTGCAAAAAAAGAAGGCACCCTCAAACAAAAGATCTACTCAAAACAGATAAGTGTTGCAGAATTTGCCTTCAAAATTAATTAGTGTTTCTCTATAGATTTTTCAGGATTTGTGACTCCGTGTCATCGGACAAAGAACACAAGAGAAAGGGGGACTGTATTGATCTGTTTGTTTCCATCTCCCCCCCTCAGATGGGGTACAGTGGAGTCAAAATAGTCTGTACACTTTGCAGAAAACACTGAGTGTCTGCGTACATTGAAACATGATAAGCATCGCTAAAATGAATAAAAATAGTCTAGACATGGTAGTATGTAAGAGAAATACAAAGCGAAAGAAGAAGAAAAAAAGTCGTTCCCATACCTCAGGGAGGAAGTGAAAATGCCAGGCCTAATCTTACTTTTAGACAATTCTCCTGATCCTCAGTGCCAGGGCACACTTAAAAAACCTAACAGTTTCTGAAGGATATTTTAAATTACAGACACCAACCTGTCTTGACTCATGATTTTGTTATTTTACTGTACTTTATCTTTGACATACTGGTTTATTTCTCTGCATACAACTTCAGGTCTTTCAGAAAGAAAGATATTTAAGTTACCACTATGCAATTATGATAACAAGGCATAAAGAGGGGAAGATCACCTGTGACAGAGCCAACTATGAAAGCTTTGGGGTTTTTTTTAAACTTTGGGGCAGCAAGGCGATTTTCACAGTGAATTTTGGGTAGAAAAGTCACTTTGGAAAAAGCTTTTTTTAATTCAGTAAATAGATTTATTTACAAAGGAAAAAAAAAAAGAAGATTATTTAAGGGGAGAATGGAGCATGAGAAACTAGTTCATCTGGTTTCACCTCTTGTTTAGAGTAAAATCTACCTTGTGTTTGGTTATAAGTATCACAGCATCCAGCCTTGATTTGAAGCAATCAGGAGATGGATAATCCACCATTTCCTTTGGTAGTTTGTTCCAACAGTTAATCATTCTCACTGTGGCTTATTTCCAATTGGAATTTGTCTGGCTTTTAGCCATTGGTTCTTGTTATTCCTTTCTGTATTAGATTAAAGAGGCCTTTACTACCTTGTATTTTCTTCCTGTGAAGGCACTTATGTACTGTAATCAAACCACCTATCAATTTTCTTTTTGATAAGCTAAATGGATGGAGCTCTGTAAGTCTTCCACTAAAAAACATCTCCTTCAGGCCTCAAATAAGTTTTGTGGCTTTTTATCTCACCCTCTCCAATTCTTCAATATGGTGTTTGGAAAGTGAGCACAAGCTGTGTGCAATATCTCTGTCTTGTTCTCTAGAGACCTGGTCCTAGTTGCCCTCATATCTCTCCTGTTTATTCACCCAACAATTAGATCAACTTTTTTTCCATGAAATCAAAACAGAAGCCCATTGAGTTGTGGGCTTACCATGCCATCTGTATCCCTTTTAGAATAACTCCTGAAGAAAAACAGTGTCCCACATTTCTGTTTTGCTACATACCTCACTTTATATTGGCTATATTGAACACTGGACTCAGAACTCCAGTGGATTCAGGGCATTCATTCAACAGGCCAGCCAGCCTCCTCCTCACTTCCAGTTTTAACAGACTTTTTGCTATCCCCAAATTCTAACCACAAAAATATTTCCGTAAGTATGCCACTCATCAGAGCACTGCGAGGACGAGGCACTTGGCTGTTTCCTCACGCTCTGATGTACTTTGATTAATGTGTTTGACCAAATACTACAGTAGAGTTTTTCAGAGTAGAAAGTTTGATTCCATACAAAAATTAGAATACAGCTAAACATCATTTCTTCCTTTAGTTAAGTTTGTGGGACCAGTAAATTTTGCTAGCTATACTTTTTCCAATAGCGACACATTAGACGCCTTTCAGTTTCCCAAAATCTTTCAGTATCCGGTCTCTTTGAATTCTTACATATGATCAAGTCCACAAACTTAGAAACTTCTTTATTTTGTGTCCTGAATTACCAATGTAGTATTTCCTAATGCATTATTGATTACAATTATGATTTATTACAGCATTATCTTGATATTTATACAAGCAGCATCAATATTCATTATTAAAATTCAAAATTGTGTAATTAGAAACTTATGATAACGCCCCTTCTCTATGAGGACTTCCTTTTGGGGGACTTTTAAGGTTTCCTTCTCTATGTTTTTTGTTTGTTCATCATTTTATACAAGTCTTAGTTTCCAGCATCCTTATTTTCTATATTAAAGTCTATTTTCTACTAATATTTTACATTGGGGTTTTCATGTTTTTCCTCTATTTTGGCACTGTTAGTGCCCTGCTATAATGGGTGCATTCAGCCAGGTGTTAAAATAAAATGGGGTTTTCCCTTATTGATGGTCTTGGAATCTGAGAGATTTTTTGCCTTCTGATAAAACCTGTTCTTGAAATTTTGCTCATATTTTCTACCTATATTCCAAATCCCCTTTTTTCCTGGTTGTGTCAGTTTCAATCTAGAAGAGACACCACATATCACAATGCAGTGTGCTAACCTCTCACTACCATATTAAAATGCAATTTATTATTACTAGAATAAATTAGCTTAAAAATATGGCAAGTGTAACTTTAGAGGCAATTTTTTTTTTTTTTTTTATCCTTGTTCATGACTCTGCACACATGATGCTGAAGGCTTTGCTCAAAGCATGGGCAATGTGTTGACCAAATGGATTGGGCCACTCCACTCCTGCCAGGTCTTTTATATATATGTTTTTGAGTAAAACACTTCCGTTACTGCAGTGACAGAATCCATCTTTTTTGAAAGGTCTTTGTTGACTTGTCATGTGGCCAGTAAAGTAATCTTTTTCTCTGTCCTACAAAGAATTAGGAAATTTTGTACAACTTTATTTTTAGAACTAATTGTTTGGTTTAAAAGAAAGCATACTCATTCACAGTTGATGGGTGGTGACTTGTAGTTTTGTCCACTGCAATTCCCTGTCAGGCACGTAGACATGCTTCTTTGTCTGAACATTTGAAAATTAAAACTGAAATTTGCAAAAGCCTTTACTTATTCTATTCTCCAAAGGTCCATTTTCAGAAATTCTCATTGCAGTACCAGTGCAAGTCAGTTGGATTTAGGTGCATTGGTAATTAGCTCACATTGGGATAGTTTTCATACCTTTATGTTTAGTGTCCTGAGAGATTTTGCTGACTGAGAACCCACTCCGTGTCCAAACACCTCTTTTGTACCTGAAGCTTTCCACTTGTGTTTGTATCTACTGAAAGATTAAGATTTTTTATTTTTTTTTCTCATTCAAGAAGTGGTTTGGGTTTTTTAAAACAAAAGTCCTCTTGGATTTTCAGTGTCTATTGATAAAAAGCATCACTTTTGAATGTAAGGGCTTTCAGTCCACGAGGAATGTGTGTTTTCAGAAGGAAACTCAGGGTGAGAATGCTAGCCAACGTGGTGTTGGCTGGAGCAGACACATAAACTGTCAAGTGTGTCATTTTTGTGATGGTGGTACTGGCTCAGACTGAAATCTCAAAGGGGAAGTGTTGGGAAGAACTATTTGTTCTTTTGTTTCTGAACAGAGTTGATAATGTTCCACAACTGTCTTTGCACTGCCAAATAAACCTGAGAAATCACTGTATCATAGATATTTAGTTAAATAGAAATAATTACAGCCCATGCAATGATGTGTGTCACACAGGCTTATGTTTGGCCTAGCTAGTGCAAAAACTCTATGCTCAGAAATGCGAACCATATGGAGCATGATACTTTTGTGTCTACAAAAATTAGTTCTGACATTTAACATGGGTTTGTTTTCTAAATCTAACCAGCCTGAACATCCCAGCTTAAATGTTGCATATGATTTGGTTTATAGAAACCAAGTAATATAATTACAATTGGGCTCAAATCAAAATGATAGAATTTAATATTGCAATACTGCAAACTTGGTAGAAGTTTAGTTCTGGGTTTGAACTTTTCAACCTTGGACCCAATTCTCACTAAACTGTAGTATGTCTGACTTCATTTTATGGGTGCAAATTTGCCCTTGTAAAACTTGTACTCTCATTCTGTCACATATTTAATTTACAGTGGAAATCTGATCACAGCCACTTCTGATTACCTGATTTGCAGCAGTACTTATTGCACACAACTTATTTGCAGCACAGCTTATTAAGAAGGGCAAAATTATGCTGTAAGCCTTACAAATGCAAAATACATATAGCAACATTCAGAAATATGGTAGGATTTGGGCTTTAGAAAACTCTCAAACTAATCTGGTGTTTCACACAGCTTGTTCAATGTCAAAACTTTTTTTTCTCCTTAATTTAAAACATTTTCTCTAAGGCAGATTTAAATGAAATGTTTATTTTTCTCACAGTAGGAAATGCTCAATTAGACACCAAGCACGGAACTGTCTCCAGGAAATGGACAGGCACAGGTAGCTAGCTTTTGGGAAGGAAGATAGTTCAATGTTTGTGGTATTTTGATCTCGGTCTTCTCAGTGTTGCAGAATTTCTGCAATTTCTTCAGTTATTTTTCTCAGTGTCCTTGCTTTCTGTGCAGCATTTGACAGCTGTGCATGCCAGGTGCAAATGCAGACACAGTAAGTTAGAGCAAGTTTAACTGTATTTTGTTCGTACTGAGAAGCTCTCTGGTCATCCCTCCACCCCTCTCCTTTATTCTTACCTCGCTCCCCCTCTCTCTTTCCCACATTTGAATTTCTCTGTGCTCAGTCTTTTCTTTGTTGTTGCTTTGTATTGTGACTGGATTTTTCCCCCCACTTCTCTTCAGTTTCACTTAACTGGAACATTAAGTAATCCTGAAGTTCTGCTATGAATTCTGAGCAACTCCAAGTTTTTAGTTAATTCAGGAATGAAACAAGTTTGTTTCTTCTCAGCCAGGGAATGTGATTTCTTTTTAAATAGTTTTTCAGGAGTATCTAATATCATGTCTCCAATTTGAAGTTTTGACTACCTTTTTAACTCATAACTTCCCACTAAAAGCACTAAGCAAACACATGCTGAACTTCTGCAAGTTCAGTGCTCTTATGCTAGTTAGATTTTAAAATGAGAAGAAATTAAAAGCCTAATTTTCTTGAATGCGGAAATGTAGAAAAGAACAGACTTTGTATCAGTTTAGAGAACTCTTTAGACCCTGAATAAATTTAAAAAAAAAAAAATTAAAAATAATAAAATAATTTTTTAAAAAAAATCCTACAGAGGACCAAAAAAGGACAGGGATATAGATATAGATATAGATATAGATATAGATATAGATATAGATATAGATATAGATATAGATAGATATAGATAGATTAGATATAGATAGTTTTTGTTTTGGTTTGGTTTTTTTTACCAGTGTGGTGTGTGCCTGTGTGTTCTTGTGATAAAGCTGTGAGTTTTTGGCTGCCCTTTTCTGGCTTCTGTTGTTTTCTAGGGGCTCAGTGGGATAGATAGTTTGTGCTGTGACAGGACATGCCAACAAATTGCATCACTTCTGCCTCGGTGGCCGAGGACAATGACATGCCATATGCCCATGGCAAGAAATGAATGGGGCTCATTTACACTGGCACTGGGTGCCTTCAGCCCTGTCAGTCTTCAGAGGCTATCCATGGCAAATTGGAAAGTAGCACTGGAGTAGCAGCAGCATGAAGAGATGCAGCCTGAAAAGCTCCCAGCATTCATAACTTTATGAACAACATGTAGATTTGAAAGGCAAAAAATATCCATGTGACACCCTGAATGCTCTTATCTCATCCCTTTGCAATTTAACCTTTTGTTTTCAGAAAGAAACAGAATCACTAGTCCTTTCCGCCTGGGTGTTTTTCACATGCCACTAAAAAATAGAAAATTTAAAAAAAAAAAAAAAAAAAAAAAAAAAAAAACCAAAAAAAACCAAAAACACCACCTTTGAATAAATTCCAGCTGCAAGAAGAAAACAAAAACACAGTGGGTGTCATGCTTCATGCATTCAAAACAGTTTCTCTGCTCAAACAGACTGCCGCAAAGATTTGCCCCAAAGTTGACCCCATTGCCTCCAGTTTGCACTCCAGCAACAACAAAACTCATATTTGGCCTGTGACCTTCTTGGCAGCACGTCATTTGTTTCCATGTGCTGAAGCAAAGGATGATGGGCAATGATTAAAGAGCAATGGGTCTGCTGGCCTGAGACACTAATGAGGATGAAATGAGAAGGTCAGCTATCATCCTCACGTGGCAGACTAGGACATGGAGCTAATCTGTTGTTAATTGTCCTTTACATTTGTTTTAAGGACAGTGGCAGGGATAGGTGGCAGTCATATGTCTCCCTTCTTTATAATCTCTGTAATTAGCATGAGAAATAGAGCTAGGCTTGCCTGGAGAAGCCTGAAATGTGCTTTGCAAGTGGGTTTTATATTTTATTTTATTTTGTTTTGTTTTGTTTTGTTTTATTTTTCCATTTGCTGCTTACACAAATGCCAAGCTGGGCAGAAGTGACCAACTGGCAAGTGCGGAGACACAAATTTGTCCTTGCTGTCCCTTTCATACAGGTGACAGTCTATAAGATGTGCAGTATACAGTTCCTTCTCCTGTTCTTCCCACTGGTAGATTTCTCCTTAAATTTTCTGGGGATGCTGGTAGGCTGCGTGGATTTCTGTGTGTCGTCTCTTCTTCACTTCTATCATGAGCTAGCTGGCTCAGCACTGTTTATCCCAAAAGTATCTAGGTCTGAAGCAGGAGCATCTAGTCTTCCTGCACAAACTGTCCTGTAACTTGTCTGCCCCATTGTCCTCAGCTGACATTAAAATGAGAAAGCAGAGGAGAGTACCCTGCTCCCAGAACCCACCACCACTAATGCAAAAGTGTCTCTTGTAAAATCTCAGCAGCCGCAAATTAACTGGGATTACCTGATTAAATAAGGTATTGCTGGTTTCAAAACAAATATGTCTTCAAGCTGCTGGTATTTTTCACGAAACTAGCACTATAAGGTGTCAAATACAAACACTTTTCCATTACAAATCCATTTGGTGCATTCCACTGAAAAAGGGAAGCTAGTGGTTTTTTGCTGCTTCTTTCAAAGGAAGAGAAGAGAAACCTTAATGTACACGTTTTACATTTCTTGATGCTCAGTATACAATTCCTCCTTCACTTCATTAGCTGCTAACTGCTCCTGATGCACAGCAGCCCTATGTGTTATAACTTGTTTTGTCAGCTCTGCTGAGAGAATGTACATTCCCAGTTTCATGGTGATGTTGTTTTGGTAGAATTCCTAATTTTTATTTTTTAGCCATAAACTCCCCTTGCACAACTAATGGTTGTGTTCAGCCTCTCAGAGGGAAACAAATCTGCTCGCCAAATGGCAATCAGCTGGTAAGCTAAAGCCTGAGAGCTTTAAAGTATTTGTCTAGTGAAGAGTTTACTGCAGTGCTAATCATAACACATTCATTAATTACTCATTTGGATTAAGCAGAAGGGTCAGAGGAGCCATTTTGACAATCCAGGCCTATCAGTGCCCTTTTCCTGCCAATTAGGACAGAGAGAATTTCAATGGCTGCAGCCTCTGCTTTTACATCTCCAGTAACACCTACCTTTGCCCTTTATCCTGCATAGCACATTAGCCATGACTGACAGCCAGCACATGGGCTTCAGTCTCAACGCAGCCAACATAGCACCTTGTCAGGTATGGACAAAAAATGGATTACAAGCTAGAAAAAAATCTGGGCTAGGAACCAGGGAAATGCTCATCTCGACCTCCATAGCTGGGGCTTCTGAAACAGAGTCTTGAAGTGGATCTGATTTTTGGTTGGCCTTTGGTAAATGAGAAAGGCCAATGTACTGATGTGATTTGTGGTCATCGAGGCTAAACAAAAGCAGAATCCCCCATGAAAGCAGATGAACAGCTGTTCTGCTGCTATAGCCTAAATGGGACAGGAAGGGTAAGAACTGGAAGGCTGAAATGAGGGATTTTTTATCAGCTGTTTAGGTGTATGAGTTGCAAAGTGAAGAGCATACCTATCCTTGCACTTTCCAGGTGAAAAAGTCTGTGACTGTAGGTGATGACAAGTTTCAGCCTTGGAGTCTATCGCAAAAGTTTGTGTTCTAGCACCTTTCACATACAGCCCATTATCAGGAAGCTCAGCTCTCAGCTCTGTCTGGCATTTCCAGAGTCACTCTTCTGTTCGCAGCAGAATTATCCTGGTTTAGTGCCAGTGCAACTGTCCTCTTTTTCAAATAAATTCTTCTTTATGATCAGAATTTTAAGATCTGCTCATAGTCTGGTTGAGTTCACATTATTAGGAAAAAATAACTGCAAATATTAGGGATTCCTGATCCACCTCTTCTTCGCTCCTACAATACATACTATGTTATTCAGCAAAATCTGTTTTCTCGTTGAAATATGTTCTCAAGTGATCACAATACTTTTTTTTTAAAATGTACAGAAGATTGATTAATTTCCTCTGCATGCTGTCTTGCTTTTCCCTCATATTTTCCAAACCTTGAACCCACAGGGATTTTAGTTGTTTAAAAGACCACTTTTTGTTTTGTTTTGGTTTGTTTTTCAGTTTTGTTGTTGTTGTTGTTATGCTTCAACAACTCAGTCACCTGAAATATCCAAACAAATAAATTAATCCCACGGTTCCACGGTTAAACATCAGTGCAACTGGCCTGAAGGCATATCTTGTAAGGAATTCTTTGGCCCCTTGGTTTCTTCTCCTTGCCTCACCAAAGGCTAAGTGTTTTAAAATAAGTTTTCCCCTGAGAAGGGAAGATAAGTGTGAGAAAACCACAGCATAATTACAGGAGTGAAATTCTTTGGGAGGGGCTCCAAGGCTGTTGGATTACCTTATTTTTCCTGAGGACTGGTGAAGTTTTGGAAATGCACAAAGATGACCAAGTAACTGTGTTTCTACTTTTAGATAAAACTTCGATTCTGAGCTTCATTGACCTCCTTCTTTGCACAGAAATGAAACCACAGTTAAAAAGCTGCAAAACCAGATCGCTTTGTTTTAGAAGCAAATATATTACCAGGAAGTGCTTACAGTATTGACTGGACATTTGTTAAATACACACATACAGTTGAGGTGTTTGCAGCAGAACTGTGTCAGTGCCTGTTCCTGAGATGAAAAAGTGTCAAAATACTTACAAGACTTAGTTAATATTTGAATAATTGTGATTAAACCAGTAAGTAAAGATTTTGAAAAGCCACCAATTCAAAAACTGCAAAAAGTAAATAAATATATTTTGCAAAATAATAACTTGCCTGTGACTTTTCCAAATAAAAAGTGGTAGATTTTTCTAGTACATTACTGTCCAAAACCCATTTGCTCATATCTACATCTGCCACACTTGCTGTGTCCATTCAAAGCAGTGCTTCCACCTGAGCATGTACAGCGTCTACAAGTCGCACAGAAAAAGTATTGACCACTCTCTAGTAACTTTTGGCAAAGGTAGCTTTTTTCTTCTTTGTGAACTCTTCCACTGGTTAATCAACAGAGTATCATGTTTAAAATGAAGCTGTGCCTGTTCTGTGCCATACATCTCAG
The DNA here is from genome assembly GCF_015227805.2 of Hirundo rustica. NCBI lineage: Eukaryota > Metazoa > Chordata > Aves > Passeriformes > Hirundinidae > Hirundo > Hirundo rustica. The sequence goes on from NC_053450.1 coordinate 95,621,484, forward strand.
AGGACATTATGGTTTAACTTCTCTAACCAGAAGCAGAGACATGAAAGAAGCACATCAAGTCGGTAATCTGCTTGCTTTTTTGGACATAAAGCAAGTCTATCATTAAAAAAATCACACTGTAAAATACTGCTTTTGCATCTCTGTCTGACAAAAGCAGAGTCACGAACTGTTACACCTTTTTAGCAGGAAACTGAAAGAGGAACATCATTTGCATGTCTCTGGAGGTTAGCCTAATGCTGCTTCCTTAAACTCAGAAGGAGCTTGCTATTTATTTCTACAAATCAGCCTAAGAAACTGGGAATTTTACTGACTGCATGCCCTGATAGGCTGGGTATGCTGGTAACTTTATCAAGTACGAAGACAAATTAAGTTATGATCTCCCCTGGATCTTCAAGAAAACTCGTTTGAAATATGTGAACTTTTTTTTTTTTTTTTTTTTTTTTTTTTTTTTTTTTTTTTTTTTCTCTGTAGTATGTGATATGGATGAATTTTTATTGCTAGAAAGGAGTAGTGACTTGCACACCCAAAGTAGGGTGAAGTAGGACTTCTAGGTCCCAGATTCCCAGACACTACCAACCCAGGACACATCTGGATTCACAAGGCACTTAGAGAGCTCCTCACCTCCCTGGGTGCTTAGGTGTGGTTCCAGGCAATGACAACCTGAGCATGTTGGTACATACTCATACAATACATGTATTACACAGATAACCTAAGTATCAAGAAACCTATTGATAATAGTGAAAATAAATATCGCTTGAATCATTCCATAGACAATAATTAATTACCAGAACTAACTAAATAATTAAGAATAACAGATTCACCTACTCAATAACATCTGGCAAACTAAAATTACCTCACCAGTATCACTGTCACATGTGTAATTGGTGTTTTGGATTCTCTCATGGTTGTCTTTGTGTGAAACAGCTGCTTAGAGACATGATGCCATAACTTGCATCATGAGATAAAACAGAAGGGCTGAGTCAGTCTCCCACACCAGTGCTGCCAGTGTTCAGTAACACAGGTTTCCACAGGTCTTGAGTTATGGGCTATGAAGAAATTAATCCAAGGAAGAACAAGCACAGCACCAACGGCTCAACTCTTCTGTATTTCTTAGTCTCTGCACACTGGCTCACAACTCTCTACCAGTCTAACTGGTGTGACACCCCAGTCTGAGCTCCCTACTTTTGGCACTGCTATGCTCTGACTCCTTGGGTGCCTCTGAGAACCTGTTTTGTGGGAGCAGATTCTAAACTTATTGCCACAGACCAAACTTGTGCCAACAGCAGCTGTTGAGTTTGACCCATTATAACTAGATTGACCTCACGTGAATACCTCATTCAAGTAACTCAAAAAAAGCTATTCAACACTTTAAAGGCCAGAAGTTTAATCCCCTTAACTTGCTCTGGATAAATGTACACAGCCAAAAAGGTTTACATACCTGACCTAGAACAGATGGTGTATATCAATATTATAGTCTTTCTAGACACTTTGTATTTTTTACACTGGTGTGTACGTGCATTTTTACTTTTTTAGATGTAAGATGCCTACCAAGTGCCATACATTCCAGTGTGTGTTTGAGGGAGAAAGAGACAATGTCTGGTTTAACTTTTTTATCTAAACATTAAGCTTCTATTGAGGTCATTTAGCAAGCCTTTCAGCTTAATAAGACTGCTGACTTTCAGTGTCAATAATTCAATAACAGGCAGGAGTGGAAGCTAAATATATATCATCTGTTTTTACAGACAGGGCAGGGGCATCAATGCATTTTCAAGTGCTTGTCTTAAGAGCACTTAACCACACAATTCCAAAACCATCACTAAAATCTCTCCAGGAGACTTCATATCATCTGAAGTCTTCAGAAATGCTTTGAATCAATCCTGAAAAGCTGAAATTAGTTGCTTTAAAAGTGTGGTTAAAAATTGCATATTCTGTGCCTTCAGGGAGATGTGGAAGTGCAGGACTGGTGATCATGTAGTTTTTTAGAAAGATTTTTAAAGGCACTTAGTGCTTTTATTTTCCTGTGGCAGGTGTCCATGCATATGGGTGCTGAGATATACAGATAGGAGCACAGGTGAACTCTAGAATAAGCAAATATCTGAGCCGCACCCAAAAATAACATTAATGGCAGGCTTAAATATTGGGAAACAGAGCTATAAAAGCAATTTCATTCTCTCAAACTTTATGTCTCTAACTTAGGGTTCAGACTCAAAGCATATGACCTCTGCCTCTTGTCCCCTTTCTTTGTTACATGTTGGATGACTGGCTGTACACTGCTCCCTTATTTTGCCCAGCTTTCTTTGCAGAGCGTCAGTGAAAGCAGCACATCATCCTTCCATCCCTTCACAGAGTCTGGTAGGCCATTAATCAGGTCAGCCAATCAGCATGCAGGGATTAGCATAATGTACAGACACATTTAATCAGGTCTACTATACAGTGAATCATGTGTATGCTAATAGTTATGGAGGATTAAACATTTAGGACACTGGCTTTCTGTTCTGATTGGCTATGTTTCCTACCTGATAACTTTCCCTCTCTTATTTCGTTTGGGGCTTTTTTTCACCTGTTTATTCCTTCCATCCAAAGATGTAACTACCAAAAGTATTTCTGTAAGGCTGGCTGGATAATAAAGGATACATTTAAATAATGGGGGAGGGAGGGGACAGATTCAAATGTTGGATACACAAACTGATTACAGACAGGTAAAATAATTATTTTTATGGAAAAAGGTATATATTACTTTGCTTCCTCAGAAAGTGTTCTGGATCTCAAGAGCTATTTGTTAATCATCAAACAATGTTTATTTCCAAGGCAGATTTTGAATTTGTGAACTAGCTTTTAAAAACAAAGGATCTGAGTGTATTCACTTTTGGTAATCAAAAGCAAAAGACAGCAATAAGACTATTTGGCTTTTCACAGGAAATTGGGAGAGAGAGAGAACAAGTAGCAGCCAAAAGGAATCATATAGTTGGGGCTATCTACGAAAGAGCTGAAGGTTTCGGTGAGAAGGAAGGGTGGAGTGGTGAGGAAAAAGAGTGGGGGGGGAGAGGCTGAATGAGAGGCACAGAAAAAATGAGCCTGCCAGTGGTTAATTGAGCATATAGATTCCTAATGTGTCAGGCACTACCCTCTCAGATGAAGGATGACACTTTTTAGGACGCATCTTCCTTTGTTACCATTTTAAGACTAATGAAGCCTGCAATTCATAAACCTGATGCTGGGCACTTATCTGCTGCCAGGGAATCAGTACAACAGAAGCCTAAAACTTGTGTGTACAGGTTTTAAATATATGCTTTTGGGGCATACAGCATGAAAAATACAAGCACATTTTACTGAAATACCTGTCATGCAGCTAGATTTTAAAATCAGACATTTAATTGTTTCAGAGAACAGTTTTGTAATTTTTCTAGGGTTTTGTTGTTGTTGGTTGGTTGGTTGGTTTTGTGGTTTTTTTTCTTTTCTTTTCTTTCTTTCAGTGAACCAGGCCTGTTTACTTTTATAGTCTCTACACCGCAAGGCTCCATTATACGAAAGTTGTAGGTTTTTTCCCTGCCTTCAGGTCACTTGTTAATGAGCTGAGCACTGGTAGAGGAGGGAATCGATTACAACAGGATATGGGCAGAGAGATTTCCTTTGTGTTTCTACAGAATTATGGAAGTGACCAAGAGGAAGAAGTGATGTTTGTCACCAGCCCAACAGAGACACTTCCCTATGGAGGTTGATGAGAGTGCCTTATTACAAGCTGGGCAGGATTCGGGTGCCAGGGAAGTGCTGAGACCCACCTCAGCCCCTGCTTGTGTAGTCTCTGACCTCCTTAACCTCTGCAGGGCTTCCTTTATGAGCATTCCCAGCCAGATGGTCGAGTCATCAAACCTTTATGAGCACAAAGTCCTTTTACCACTTCACAGTTTTTCCCAGCCTGAAAACAGGGAGGGTAGATGTGTGAGGAAAAGAAGCTAAAAGGTGTTAAAGATAAAAACAAGACATAGGGGTGGCTTCTTTCTGGATTAGTAATTTTGTGTGATGTCTGTGATTTTTGTCTGTGTTGATGCTATCTATATGAGTGTGTTTACATCTTCCAGTACAAAATGCTTTCTTACGCTACCTATACAAGCATTTATATTTTGTTTTGTTTTCCGTTTGTTTTTCCTGGTTTGTTTTGTTGCTTTTGGTTGGGTTTTTTTAACCCCTTCTGTTTCTAATGATCTGGGACATTTTTAATGGGTTAAAACTGCAAAAGATCACTGCTCTGTTTTTAGAGGGCTGATCTGTAGTGGCAAAGAATGTTATGTACCTTCACTGGCAATAGGTGACTTAAATTACATGTGGCCTGAGCCCAGCAAAGTGATCCTGTTAACTTTATGAGAACTACACTCTGGTTTCCACCTGCATCCCAAGGTAACAACCTCACTTATGAAGAAGTCAATTTCCAACCACTCCTCCAGGAGAAAAGTTACCTCAGTCACCAATTCCTGCATTTAAGTGTTACACTTTTCCAATTAGAGAACACACACAGACACACACACGCACACACACGCACACACACAAACACACAGAGAACAGCAAAATCTGTGAAACCAACACTGCCGATGTGCTAAAACCATCCTTTGATGTACAGTGCTAATTTTAGAATCATTTAAATCAATTCTTATCACTAGCAGGTAAAGTCAAAAATAGAAGACCCATGAATCTGGGTGAGGTCAGGCTCCTTTGCAGGTTCAGGTTGATTGGTTTGCAACAAAACCACTGAGATCTGCTAGTTTTTAATGAGCTTTTCTCCCAAGAGGAGAGCTTGTATTTTCGTTGGGGATTGCTCTTGAGGGTGTGTTTCACATGTCTGTCTCAGACATTCTAGACCTTGCTGGTTTCCCATATTAAAAATCGTCAGGTAAGTTGAAGGTTGTTCACCAAGGTACAACATATTATACAAGATCTTACACCTGACCTGTGTTAGTGAGAGAAGGGCAACAATCCTTGGATGGTGCTCATACTCTGTTCAATTGATTTCCCTTGCAGAGGATGCAGTATAATAAATAATTCTGGCAAAGTACCTACCTCCTACTTGTGAAAAGTGATTTTGTCTCAAGGGCCAATGAAAGTAGTATGTACTGTGGAAATTTACTTTGCCACTTTTCTGTAGGAATAGTAGATGTCTAGATGATACTGAATGTTCTTTAAAAATAAAAAAATTTCACCATAACCACGGATGAGATGTACCTTGTAGAAGTGTTGTTTCCAGAAACTAGTACTGGCTGTACAGTTTTGGTACAACTTCTTTTACTCTTCTTTTTTAGATTTGAGAATATGTGCTGTGTTTTTAAATATCTTTTATTTTCTTTTGCAATACTAAGAAATGAAGGGTTTGTTTTTTGGTCTTCCTATGATATCACCAGTAAATAAAACTGCTCTAGAAAAACTCAGTGTTAATGTTGTGAAGTTTAGTCCCCTCACTTTCTTGCAGATTGCTTTATGGGGTTTTAATATAAGCATTAGTTTTGAATATGAAATGTGATTAATACATAGGAAATACATATTTGCAGTAATGTTGCTGAGAAGAAGCCCAAATCTAGCAGAAATATTATTCATCTTTAAAATATAAGCATCTCTTAAAAGATTGTATTTTGCAGTGCTCACCAAACTCTAGGCTGGGGCCTTGAAGACCCTAAGAAAATGAAACATTATATAATTCGAGCAAATGGCATAAAAATTATAAATTTTGTGTTGAAAGAGAAACTTTCTTTTAGCTTTATCTCAGTCATCTGAATTAGGCTAAGGTGTTTAAAAGTTGTATAAATATTTGTAGAATATCAACATGTCCACACTTGCAACTTAGATAGTTGGCACTGTATATGTCTACTTTTATATTTCCCTGAGAAATCCTCACTAATCTCTGATCTTCTACCCCCACTACGTCTTTCTTTTCTTTTCTTTTTTTTTTTTTTTTTTTTTAAAGGAAGAAAGTAACTGTCCAGACACACACAGTGCAATTTTTTAAAAAACATTAAGCGGGGTCCTGACAGAACCTAAGAAATTCAGAGTTAAGTCTAAAACTCTGTCCTTAACTCACCCCGCTGTGCTTAGGTATTATAGCACATATGGTATGAACCCCCCACTGCTCTGAGGCCCTCTGATTAAGTGCTGCAATACTGTACCTAGACAAAATGTGGTGACTTAAGGAGAGAAGTTCAGCTTTAACCTGAATGTCCTGGTTCATGTGAGACTGTTAATGTTATTAGAACATAAAGTGGGTGGTTTAATACCTTATATATGGTGCTTAAAGTCAGCAGCAGCTGCCGGGGACTGGGTTCTGCACTGGCTTTTGCTAGGGGGAGGGGAAATCTGTTGTTTTCCTAGCAGTAAAAATAGAGTATGAGACTGCTTTCTAAATTAAAAGAAAGTTTATTCATTGTGGATGAGCTACAGGAAAGTAGTGCAATCAGCAAAACAGAAAGAAATTTAGGAGGATAAAGCTGGATTTTTTGATAGTCTGAGAAGACAGCATTTTGCTATAGTGAAAAAAGGCTGAGCTCATTCTTTGGTCTTTGCATGTGTTGTCTCATATAATTCTGCTTGTCTGGTAACATCTTTAGAGATATCCTTTTGGTTTTTGCATTTGACAAAATCAGACATGTTAGGGATGCTGTGCATGAGCATAACAGCAGTTTGAACAAAGAAATAGTCTGGGGAAAAAAAAGAAAAAAAAAGGCAGCAAGTAAAGCCGTAAGAACGTAGCCACCAAGGTTTTGATAGCACAGTTTTTAAGTCTGCAATGTTTACTTATGCAAACCAAGACCTTGTTTCATGAGTAGGTTAATTTTGCTGATGGTTCTCAAAAGAAGATGCTACTCAGTGCTAGATTATTAACCAAATTTCACTAAATGATGATCTGTAAAAACAAAATACATGTAAGTCAAATCCCAAAAACACAAGGAAAAGGTTTGATAGAACTCTTTTGTTCCTTATTTTGCGTGTACATTTTTCTACGTCTTAGTAGGCTCTAAAGAATAGGGGCACCCTGGCAGCCAGTTTTTGTTGGCTTAAGAGACCAAGGGACATCAGCTTAAAGCAAGTGCATCTTCAAGCATTTCAGCATGTGGTGATCTTGTCCTGAAGTCCTTGTTTAGAATTTATTGTTTCTCTGTGTGTGTCCATCAGTGATTTTTTTCCTGTGTCACCTCCCTCAAGTGTTCACTGATGCATCATTTGCAAACAAAGCTTTTGTTGATGAATG